>NW_006801421.1:0-1194 GCF_000485575.1 Poecilia formosa
TAGCCTCAACCGTCAAGTCACAGAAAACAATAAAGATGTTTGAGTGAGACTCAAACTTTTTCCTGACAGAAAAGTCCTGCGAAAAAAACAAAAGATTAATTAGTCCTGCCATGACAAAATGTAAGACATGCGACTGTCCTAAATATCAGTATCATTTATTTCATAAGCATACTTTTAGTATACTTCATATATATTTATAGATAGTACACTTAATACTTAAAATGAACTTTCACAAATGTAAGTATGTTTGAAATATCCTAAAGGACGCCACAGTGGTGCAGACTAATTGTAAGCTGGATAGATTCACTCAGAAGCTTAGGCTATATTTGAACTATAAATATAAAATCTTTCATTCTTATGCACATCAGATGGAAATGAATGAAAACAGTTTCATTATGAAAAATAGTGCCTTGCAAAAGCATGAATAGAGCTTGAAAATCAAGACCTGAAAAAACATAAACACTAAAAATATATTTGAGATAAAATTCAACCAGCTGAGATCAGAGCATCAAGCAGGAAGGAAACACTGCTTTGATAAAAACTACATGTAAAAAGTTAATTATGAAGAAAGTTTGAAATAAAAACATTCATAAAAACTATAATTAGTCATATTTCCTTATTCCTAAAGTAATTTAAAACAATAATAAACATTCAAATTAAAACGTGTCACTGACCTCATTGGTTCAGGCCTTCTTGTGGATCCTCATGTATTTGCTCCTCCCTTTAATTTTGTTAAACTTCCTGCACAGAAATATGATCCAGTAAAATTGTGTATTAGTTCAATAAAAAGGTGGACAATCAACGTCTTTAACTTTCAGACAAACTTCCTGATGTTTCAGGTAAAAACCAAAACATTCAGGCTCCATTATTTAGTTTGTACTTTACCTTTAGTACAGCGGCACAAAGTGAACTTAGACTAATTTACTGTGAAACATAAAAAACCTTAAAAGCCGTCAAAATTATTTCTGTTAATTATGAAAGCAATATAATGACATTTTACAACATTATATTCTGTATTGGCCTTATGAAATATTCAAACTAACAATTTTGGGTTTCCATTACTGTAGCAATTAATCAGCTAAATTAACTCTTGAAATGCATCACAGTGTGTAATGAAGTTAAATAGTGATAATAAAAGGGTTTTCTCCTCCAAACTGACTGAAACCAAGTGTGGGGGGCAGAAACCTCACAGCT
>NW_006801421.1:2044-9784 GCF_000485575.1 Poecilia formosa
ATTTTCATATATATTACATAGATCAAAGACATATATACAAAGAAAATGTATAAAACTAAGGCCGTGTGATAATATAAATTGATTTATAACAGACGCGTCAACAGCCTCCATTATAAATATGTATGTTGACTTTTTTGTGTGAATTTGTTTTGCTCTGACTTTTTGTCCTTATAAAAATAGACAAATAGAAAGAAATAAAAAGAGTCTGGAGAGTAAGTAAATATGACCACAAAGTTTATAACAAATGTGTTTATTTGTGCAGACCACAGTCCCTCTCATCACCCCTCCCCTCATCTCCACATGTGGCCATGTGTCTCTCGGTGCATCATGGCATGTTTGACTGGGGATGCAATAGTAACTTTTAGTCTCACCACATTTGTCATGTCAACTACATTTCCAGCAACCTTAATGACAAGAAAAGGAAAAAACAATTATAAAAACAAAATAAGAAGTAAAGTCAAAGCGTGTACACTGAAAAACTGAAAACTAGTGTGGTGACTTTCATATTTTATTATACTTCTAAACTTTGCATGGATTCACACATTTTCTCAAATTAGGTCAGAGGTTGAAATTATTTCATTAGTAGTTAAATATTAATATTTAACTATTTTAGAGAAACCACAGAAATGGAAAAACTAATACTTACAGTGTAACTAAACCCAAAACAAGTTTTTGTTGCTTATAAACTGTTTATAATTGTTTTTTTTCTGTGAGAATTTTGACATTTTAGTGCTCGACTCCTTAAGTCGGTAGTTGGTTTTTCTAAGAGTTACAGTGAAAGTCATTAACATTAAAATATGAAATAATAACCACATCACTCAGCTCTCATTCTGCTATATGACCATCTCATTCAGCCCCACACGGTGCAGTGGGGTCGTGGGGAGAGGAGCTGGAACAGCAAGCGTTGTAGAGCGTGTTGACAGTAGCATTATTCTGCTTTACAAATGTGTGATTTATTTGTAATATTGACAAAATTGGCTCTGCTCTGATTACTGCCACAGGTATTCTGCAGGACAGACAACTGTTAGACTGACTGCAGGTCTTTCTAGAATCGAGGGAGAATCAAAGCAATCTATGCTGCTTGCTCAGGACAGAGCAATGTTGACTTAAGAGTCTCCACAACACACAAAAAGAGTTGCTCCATTTATCACTAGCTGTTTTGACAAAAGGTCAGTAGAGGAGTCTGAAAAAAATCGATGAAGATAGCAACAAAGTGGATAAGCTTTGTCACCATCTTTGTTCATCTCCATCTCCAGCTTGTCTTTTCCTTCTCCCCACTTGTGTAAAATTTGCAAAGGCTTGTGTTATGATTCCAGGACAGTTAGTTAAACTTCCTGTTGAACTAGAACCTTTGGACTGTTTACTTGTCCAAAGGTTCACAAACAAGGTCAAGACAAGCATCATTATTATTTCAGAATTTGAGGTTAGTATAACAGAAATGTACATTAAATGCACAGTGGCACAGTTGATAGAAGTGTTGCCTTGCAGCAAGAAGGTTCTGGGTTCGATTCCTGGCCCAGGGTCTTTCTGCATGGTGGGTTCTCTCCGGGTTCTCTGGTTTCCTCCCACAGTCCAAAAACACGACTGTCAGATTAGTTAGTTTCTCTAAATTGTCCCTAGGTGTGAGTGTGTGTGTGCATGGTTGTGTGTCTGTGTTGACTGGCGACCTGTCCAGGGTGACCCCGCCTCTCGCTGGAGAAAGGCACCAGCAGCATTTTACTGCTCGACTCCTTCAGTTGGTAGTTGGGTTTTTCTAATAGTTACCCCCGGTGTAAGAAAGTCGATGGATGTAAAAGAAATAGTCACAGGACTAATGAAAACAAAACTTGCGCTTTCTCTTCTTATTTTCAAATAGGCCACCCCGACTAAACAAGGTGGGATTAGCAGCAGGTGATTCATACGACTGTTGACATGGCTGGTCTATGGGAGAGACGGATGGCAGAGTGGGAGGAGAGGCAGCCGGAGAGGAGCTTCGGACTCTTTTCTTCTTCTGGAAAACCGGCGAGGACGGAACAACAGGAGGAGAAACAGGAACCCGATCAAGCATGATCACAGTCTCTTCCTGGTTCTGTGGTGTGATCTTTGGCTGCTCCTCAGCTGTGGTCTCTTTTGGGTCATCGATGAGGTCCTCAGCTTTTTCACCAGTAAACTGCTCTTTGGGTGAAAAAACCTGTCCTGTGGAGGTGTGGGGCTGCACTGGTACAGACGTGCCTAGGAAAGACAATTTTACAGAAAACAGACATAAATATCTATACACACACATCTTGCTCGCTCTCTGTGGACTTGATAACGCACAACAGAAGTTCACACACTCTCACACACACACACATACATGCATTACCTAATGAGAGGAGAAACTCATAAGCCCTCTGCATCTTCTCAAGAAAATTCTTGGTAGTAGCAGTGGTCTCCAAATGAGTAATTACGTCTGCAACCCACTTACTTGAAGACTTTTCTTCCCTCGCAAAAAGTAAAATAGGCTTGAAGCCTAAAGCGTGAAGTTTGCGGACCTGCAATTGATAAGAACATGAAACAAATTACTTAAACACGCCGTCCTATTAGAGCAGTCATTTTTCATCTTTAGCAACATATTGGTAAAATATTTTATATTTTCAAAGTCATGTCTGCTTTGTGGCGTTAACATCTCAACATCTTCATATGAAAAAGTCAGAGAAGAAATTTTAATTTAACAAGAGGAGTACAGGTTACATTTTGCTCATTAACAGAACTTTTTCAGTCCAACAATTTCTACTTACTGCAATTTGCGCAGAATCCATTATTCTGGAAACGTTTCTGTTTTTTATAACAGTTTCCCTCCACTGATCGTCGAATGTCTGAACCTTCTCTTTTATTTTTTTGGTGGAAAGACTCTGGTGGCAGACGAAACAAATTTTTCTGTTTGCCTGATTGGGCGTTTGACAATGTGTGCATGGCCTAAATTTGGGGCGTGTCATACTTAAAAAACGATGGCAAAGTGCAAAAAACAACAACAAAGACTTCTGATGGACAAACAAACGGTACTGTTGACAAATTAAGTGAAGAATAGACAAATTAAGGACACAAAGATGACGAACAGACAGATGTGGCTCTTAAAAGAGCCTTTTGTTGGAGCTATGAAGGAGCAGAAATCTATGTGAGACGATGAGATCAAAGAAGAACCTGTTGACATAAAAAAAAAACAAAAGAAATGTTCAGATTTCGGAAATTCATTATTTCTCTTCATAAGTTGCAACAGCAATAAACAAAATAGATGTAGAGAACTTTGCCTGTAATGATCCAAGTTCGTTTTTATCTCAAGTAAATGACCTAGCTGCAATTGTAACACTAATTAAGGCCAGGCGCCTGACTAGGCCAAGTATAATAATAGGCAGCCAGAAAAGGTTCGGCTGTGGAGCCGTGTGTGTGAATAAAGCACCATCAGACAGAAAGTAAATTGGAGTTATTGTATTCAAGCTTATGTTTTTGATATATTTAAGAAGATATTAAATAATAATAAAATAATATTTATAATAACTGTGATTTTCTATTAATATAACCAAAATACACAACAAGAAAAAAACAACAGCAACAAAAACAATAAATCCTGATGACACCCAAGAGTTTTTTTTCTATTTTGAGTCCATTCGTGAATCCAGGGTGATTAATGGTCCATCAATCAATAATCATTAGTCCATGATCCAATGCAAATATGTCCAGAATGAGAAAGTAGTGTGGTTCATTTAAGTCCTACCGCAAAGCTGCGGTGATCCTTTAGCTCGCCATCCTGGGTTGACACAGGGGGTGGGAAAAAAACCTGACCTAAACAAGGTCATAAATAAATAAAAACAAATTAGCGTTCACATGTAAACAGGGTTAAACTGTTATCCAAAATAACTAAACATTCAATAATTACAAAAAAAAAGCTATATTCCATAAAGTATTTCTCAGGAATCTTTCAAATGAATTTCAAATTAAAGATCGCGATCAAGTTTACAGATCAAATTAAAATTACAGATCAAATTAAAGTTACAGATCAAATTAAAGTACACTTTTAAGTTGTATCCAAGTTTAATTGACAGTAGAGTCAATTCAACTTAATCGACTTCCGTATTGTTTCAAAAAACAATTGTTTTTTTTTTCTTTTTGTTTTGTTGCGCAGCTCCAAAGAAATTAAACCCAGATTTCTATAGGCCGTCAACAAAATCAATGAAAAATAACTAAAACTATCGTAAAAGGACAACTTTACAAAAATCAAAGGGCCCATTTAATATTTTGACGATATATCATCTTTTCGGCTACAAAATTAACAAAAAGAGAATGACCTTTTAAGCAATAAGACCATTTTTCAATCATTAATACATAAACTGAGTGGGCGTGTCGCCACCGGATTTCTATTAAAAAAAAACAAAGTACGTAAAACAAACGACTCACCGTCGAGCGGTAGACAGAAAACACTCAATGTAATCCTTCGGCTGTGTTAATAAGCCCCGATCCAGCCGTATTCTTCCATAAGTTTGCAAGACGCCAAGACAAGCAGCTAGCCACAGCGACAACAACAACAGGAGGAGACCCGAGTTCACCTGTGACCCGGAACTTAAAGTGTGCGGTAACTTTGACCCGCCAAAATAAAATACGGGTTGATTATTTTGTCCAGGTTACACAATCAGTGTATTCAGACAGGGACTCATAGACAAAACTTTAAGGATCATCACAGCCTAGGGGCATTAGTGTTTATAGCGATCCTCAAATTTTACAACAAGCATGACTATAAACAATTCTGTGACTCTATCATGGCTAATTAAATGTATTAAGTGCAGGTTCAGTTGAACCTACTGGGCTCCAAGAGGCTAATGTAGCTAGCTTCCCGTCTATTTCTTCCGGCAAAAAAAATAAAAATAAAAATGTTACAAACATATCTAAGTGTCTTCAATCAAAAGTAATTTCTCAATGTATAAAAATAAATACAAGACAATTATTTGTTTCTTGTCTTGAAATGTTAAATGTACATTAAATTATGGAACTATGTAAATATATCCTTTAATAAAACACTGTAAAAGTGTGTCTGTTCATCAATGTCAATATAAAAATGATCAGAATCGTTTCTATCAAATAAAAACATTGTGCTCTTGATTCAGAAATGCCCCAAAACAATTAAATAATCACATCAAAAGTTAGAAACTCTGTCTTTAGTCATTTCTTTGATTGCCAAATATATTAATGTGTGTGAGAAAATGTGTCAATGACAGGAATTAACTTAAAATACTTTGTAGAACGGCACTTTCTGAAGTTCGGTCCATTTACTTGTATTAGCTCCAAGAAGTGGTGGGTAATCTGAACTGCTGTTGGCCCGTAAGCACAGACAACAGTCAGAACCCGTCCCCCCACCAGTAGACGGACGGAGGCTACCCTCTCGTTCACCGGGGTAAACCCCACCGAGATGTTCTGCTGGGGGACTTCAATGCTCACGTGGGCAATGAGACCTGGAGGGGCGTGGTTGGGAGGAACGGCCCTGATCTGAACTCGAGTGTTTTTCTGTTGTTGGACTTCTGTGCTCGTCACGGACTGTCCATCACGAACACCATGTTCTGGCATAAGGGTGTCCATATGTGCACTTGGCACCAGGACACCTAGGAAGCAGTTCGATGATCGATTTTCTCATCGTTTCGTCGTTTTTGCGGCCGTATGTCTTGGACAGAGATGCTTAGCTCTCCACTGACCACTACCTGGTGGTGAGTTGGCTCCGGTGGTGAGGGAGGAAGCCGGTCAGACCTGGCATGCCCAAACGTATCGTGAGGGTCTGCTGGGAACGTCTGGCAGAGTCCCCTGTGAGCTTCAACTCCCATCTCTGGCAGAACTTCAAACACGTTCCGGGGGAGGTGGAGGACATGGAGTCTGAGTGGACCATGTTCCAGGCCTCCTTTGGAGAGGCGGCTTTTTGGAGCCGCTGAAGCCGGAGAAGAAACGACGACTTCAGTGTTTCTGGTTAGAGTTGCAGCTGGACGTCTGTCTCCTCCAAAACTGAATGTCATAAACAGATCTATGAGTATAATAATTATTCATCTTTAATTCTGGTTCCATTCAAAGTGTTCTGTTACTCTGAAGTAACTGGTTCTGGTTCTGATTGTGACCCAACATGTTCTGATGATGGGTTCAGTAAGCAGCCTTCCTCATCCTCTCATTTCCAGGTCTTGATGAATGGATGAAGATTTTTAATCAGCTGTTTAGAGACATGATTCTGTCTGACAGATCGGACCGGAACCGTTTTAATGCGGTTCCACTAAAACCCACTTGGTTCTGATCCAAGATCAAATATTGTCACTGGACCAGAAGCAGCAGCTGGTCAATCAGAACATCAACATTCACCAGAATCATCTGACCTGAAGTTTCATTAAACTCTGACTGAAGCAGAATCTGAGCTGTTTTAAAACCTCCACCATGTGACCCCAAGGCCTCTGATTGGTCGCCCCTAGTGATGTCATCAGACACTGGTTATTGCTCTGCAGGAGACAAAGTGTCTAAAGAGATTCTCCAGAAAGATCCGGCTGCTGATGGAAAGAATCGGATCAACTGGGAATAAAGTTGGATTTTCAGCTTTTATCCAGCAGCTGAACCAGAATCTGCAGTTTCATCCTGGAAACCAGTTTTAATGGTTCACATCAGCTCTTCCTCTAAAACCAGATGCGAGTCTCTGAGTTCAGCGTTTTCTGACATCATGCAGCAGAACCAGCAAAGATACTGGAACCAGTTCAGCTCAGCAACTGGAAACTGCAGCTTTAAGAGAGATTTTAGAAATCTGCTGTCAGAGTTAGTTGGTTCTGATCAACAGGAAACCAGAACCCGACCAGAACCACAGCTCCATGAAGCCAGCAGCTTGGTTCTGAAGGAGAACCGGGCCGAGTTCTGGTTCCTCCACAGAGAGAAAAACAAGAAGAAGTGAAAACTCACCTGATCCAGACTCTGCTCTGCATGGAGTCTGAACCGGTTCTGATCCAAATCTGACTTGCGCTGACTCTCCTGAGGCTCCGCCCCCTTCCAAGTGACATTAAACACCTCTACTTCCATGTTTTCCTCTCTTGGTCTCCATGGTGATCTGAGCTGTGAAACTCTGAGGTCAGATTTGAATTTTTCAGGTCTTTTCTCAGTTTTCAGCTCATTTCCAGCCAACATTTTATTGCAGGAAATCGTTTCAGGAAGGAACCAGAAGATTCAGGAATCTTCGAGCTGTGACCGGAACACTGAGGCCCCAAAGCGCCCCCTGCAGGATGTGCTGCTCCATTAGCCAGACAGAAATGAGTTTTATACAAGTCATTATTGTATAAATAATAACATATTTAGCTTTCTGTGATGGAAGCTGAAGTTTCTCTGCAGATTCCAGTAAAGCAATAGCTGATGATTAATCCATAGCTGATTTAATTAATCAAGTTTTGATCGAAAAAAATGCTTATCTGTTTTTTTTTTAAAAACATCTTCAGTCTCAATAATGTAAAAATAAACTGCTGGCTTAATTAGTAGCTTAAAGCTGAAATCAACTTGAGATGTTTCTGCTTTTACTAATTTAAGCTTTGAAACTAAATGTGAAAACTTAAAAAGAAGCAAAATGGCCTGGAGCATTAAAATGAAGGTTCAGTTATTATATGTGTACAGAGTCAGCTGCATGGAAAAAACAAAGATTTATTAAAAACTTTATTTGGTGATGAAACACTCAGGAATCCACATTACATAAGAATAAATATAAAATCAAACATGAACCAATCAGCACAT
>NW_006801422.1:0-5483 GCF_000485575.1 Poecilia formosa
TTCACAGCTTCACTTCCCTCTGAAACCTCTGGTCTGAATCAGGAGAACTCGACATCTAAAGGTTCACCGACCCACAGTGAGTGATGGAGGAAATGCTATTAATGATCAAAGTGATCTCTAAGTGTGTTTTTGTTGACTGGGTGTGTGAGCGAGTTTATCACACAGCCCTTCTTGCCAATCCATATAACCTTACTGTAGGTGTTAAACTGATAAGAAACTTGGAAACTAAGCTGAATGTGTTAAGAATATGTATCTGAGAAGAGGTCAGCAAAGAATTAACATGGATAAATCCAAGGCATCAAAGCCTTTGCTTCATTAATAAAGCTGCAGCACAAGGGTCTAAATAGATTTTTGTCTTTTAGGACTCTAAGGGTTCCAGTTCTACAAATCTAGACTGTCCTGAGACATGATAACATTCAGAATGCTGCAGACAGACACGGCGAAATAGTTCTTCCCTCCTGCCCCCTGCTTTCTAATCTATGTTGATGCAGTTTATACTAAACATCACCATAACATCTAGGGGTGCAATAATTGCAGTGTTCTGGCTGATTACTGATATCTGATATTTAAAAAACCTGACCTATCGATTCCGATTTTCACCGAAGCCAATTTTTTTTTTTTTTTTTGCCTGAAATGTCACTGAATTATAGCAAGAATGTGGATGTATTTGTAACAGTGAGGTGACTATTGGTAACTGCAAACGAGCAGACACACTCTGGTGGACCGGCCTATCAGAGAAGCCTCTCAGTGTAAAGCAGAAAAGGACAGTGGTTGATTTTTAGACCTTTGCTGAGGTAGATCAAATTGCTGGATAAGATCAGCTTAACATGTGAGCATAAGCTGATCACCAGTCTCCAAAACTAAGGAAGTCAACTAGCCGGTAAATTGGTGCTAATAAAATCCAGCTGTTCTTCTTCCCGCAGTGACTGCAGGTTTTATTCTGATGTCTGTGGGTCTGACTCTGATTATCATCACCGCGCTGCTGATGGCACCTCTGCTGGTTTGTTGCACAAAACAATTTGGTAAACATCAGAGAGGTAAGAGGACAGAATATACACACACATACTTGTTTTTCTTGTACTGTGAGGACTTTGTCTAGTCCAAGAGGGCCAAACTCCAGTCCTGAGGCCCGCTGCCCTGCAACTTTTAGATGTGCCTCTGCTGCACCACCTGAATAGAATAATTAGGTTGTTAGCAAGGCTCTGGAGACCTGGACTACACAAGAAGGAGAAAGTCAAGCCGTTTCATTCCAGCGTTTTGTAGCTGTGGGACATCTAAAACCTGCAGGACAGCAGAGGACTGGAGTTTGACCCCTGTGGTCTAGTCAGTGACTAGATGGTTACTCTTGGGGACACGACTTTCTAAATGAACTAAAAGCTTGGTTTTAGGTTTGGATTTTTTTTAGCATGACCCTCGAATATGAAATATCATCTTTAATATAAAAATTAAAGGTGATTGCCTTTGGTGTCTTGTTTACTGCACAAGACAATCTGGTAAACATCATAATGTAAGGAGATGGGAAACACACACACACACACACACACACACACACACACACACACACACACACACATGTTTGTTTTGCTATCTTTGTGGGGACTTTCCATTGACTTCAATGCATTTCTACAGCCTAAACCTGACCTTTACCCTTTTCCTAACCCTAACCAAAACTCAGTTCATGCCTTAGCCCTAACTCTGACGCCTGACCCAAAAACAGGGTTTCCCCTTGTGGGGACCTGAGCCTGGTCCCCACAACGTAGTATATGTCAGGAAAATCATCCCCACAAGGTATTACAAACAAACGCACACACACACACACACACACACACACACACACACACACACACACACAAGTATGTGATTAAAAAAAGGACTTGTTCTTCTGTTGCTCAGCTTTGGCTCCCTGTGTTCTCAGTTCCCATGTTTGTAGTTTTTATTTGTTCATTCTTCATTAAACTTCACAAGATCTACTCAACACACCTGAATGCTGCATTTGTGTCCACCATCAAATGCTTAACATGACAGTCAATAGAGGAACGATGTTCTAATGAAGGAAATTTATTCATGGAGGAAAACTTTAAACACCTCATGAAATCAAACCTTTCCAAATAGATGAAAGTGAAGAAATGTATTATTTTTCCTTTTTCACTTGGCCATCCATATTTATATCCTGTTAAGTTTTGTGGTTGGATCAAAGTGAGATTCTGCTGCTGCCATAAAACATGAATTTACTTTGAGGATTTTAACTCATATTTACCAGGAGAACTGATGATTCTGAAGGAATCTATTTTTATTTGATTAAATTCCTCCTCAGGTGGATCCCGTTATTCAACACTTTTGTGATTCTCTCTCTTTATTTAACTCCATTAAATCATGTTTGCATTTTCAGCTGAATCCATCTTACTGAACGGTTTTGTTGTTTGACATGATTTCAGACATTTTCTCCTAAGAAAACTTTTTGTTTCACAGATTCAAGGAGGAGAGGAGATGATGGAGTAAAGATGGAGGTGATTTTCTTCTCTTTGTTTTAAAATGGAAAATCATATAAAGCTGTGAGGAGAGACAGTTTGCAAAATGTTTCACAAATTCTGATTTCAATAAACACCTAAAAGGCCAAGCTCAGATCATTGTAAACTGGGGCTGCTGTAAACAACATTTGAGTAATTTCTCGAGTATTCTGATGATTAATGAAGTAATCAAATAAAAAAAAGATAAAATAAAATACTGGCACTACTATAATCAGTATTAATATCAAATATCAACATCGGCCCCGGTTTTCATTTTTGGGCATCCCTAACAGTTACTTTTCTGTAGTTTAGAAAATTAACCTGTAACAGGACAAAAATTATACAAAAATCTGGAATTATTTTCAACATAATAATAAGGATGCAGGGCCACAAAGTTACTTCTAAAAAAAGTCCCTATTTCAGTTTTAGTTTATGTATTCATCTTCACTCAATTTAACAGATTATCTTTCACTTTGCCAGCCATTTATAACTTTTATGTCCATAGGAGTGACTGTATTTGGCTCCTTCGTCACACAGAAACATTTGCTGGCAGCCATGTACTGCTACAATGAGCTCCACCACCCATTTGTGGAGACCAGGATGATATAACATTTATTTCCCAGTTCATCCGTAAAGCTACACTTACTTTAAACATCAACTGCAGCACAGCAGCCCTCAGTGTTCAGACTATCTGCTCACCTTATAAATACTCTCCATCGTTCACCGGCCACCAGGCAGCAGCTCTGGGAGCAGAATGTACTTCAGGCCAGTCGATTTAAATTTATTTATACCCCCTGAGGGTGTAAGAGGTTAAGGATGCTGGTCTTCTGAAAAATGATAAAAACCTGGACATTGTCACTTGTCAATAAAAATCCCCCAGATCAAACATGAAAATTGCTGCTAGCTGCTAGCACTTAGCACTCATCAACAACTCATAGGCAGAAGAGAGAACGTTGGACAACACAAATAATGACCCGGCCGGAACCCAGAGCGGTAAATAATAAAACATAATTCAACAAAACTTCGTGGCATTTTCTTCAAGTAAATTTAATAATCGAGGTACTTGAATAATTCGAGGAATCGTTATAGCCCTATTGTAAATATCTGCCTTCTTAAACTGGAGCAAACTCTCAGTCTGTCTATGAACCTTTCATTATTTGTTTCTTCTTTTCCAGGACAGTTATGGGAACGTTTCCTCTCATGACTCAACCTACCAGAGTCTCAGTCCTGCCAACACAAACCAGAACCAGATCTACTCTACACTCTCACAGCCCAAATGAGACCCTGGACTCTGGTTCTGGATCTCAGAGCTGCAGTTTGTTCAGTGAAGCTGAAACCTGAAGAAAATTGGATTTACACACTGAACTTCAGCCTTTATCTGAGCTGCAGCTGCTTTACAATCTTAGAATAGATTTTTACAGGTTGGAAGGTTTTCAGCTATTTTGCTACGATTAAAACCTCTTCAGTTTAAATCAAGAGAAAAGTTTCTGTTTTTCTTCCTTCAATATTTGTTTTCTACTGGCAAATATCATCAGCACAGAGATTTCTGAACAAACTTATTCACTCTGTCATTTTTCTGTTAAGTCATCATCAGCTTGCTTTACGTATTAAATCCTGTTTTTTTTTATTCATTCCTGATTTGTGATAATTTGGGTTTTGAATATCCTTCTTAGAAACTGGAGATGACAAAAATATTAGGTTAAAAAACAAGCATGTTTCTTTCCCATTGGCTGAAACGGTTGCTAGGCGACGCTGTTCGATGAACTGCGAGCAGAGAGGTATCCCAGGGCAGATTTGATCTGTGCAGAGAGAAAATCTGAGGGAGAAGAGAGAATATTTGGAGGAGAGCAGAGACATGAATTCCTGCTTTCAGACTGAACATGTGCTCTTGGATTATGGCAGAAAATTTCCCCCATAGTTTTTCAGCTGTGTTAAAATTAATGTGGAGCGCAAAACTGCAATAAAAACATTTTGTTTCGCATCACATGAGTAACATGATCAACAACCAGATGTTGGTGAAAACGATGAAGAAGACAACAGGAAGTGGCTGGATGTTGATGGCGTGGCATGTTTGTCTTATAACATGTCATGAACAGGCCTGTCCACATGGGGTGCAGTGAGAATTTTGGGACCAGGCCTGAGAAGTTATCCAGCTGTAACCAGCATATTAACAACTTAACTCTCATTATCGTCCGCCATGGTTGTTGTTTTTCTTCCCACTTGCTCATACCATGACGAGCAAACGTCACTTTGTTGATACTCAGAAAAGTGTCGTTTGTTGAGTGTCGGTGATGTTCAGGTCAGATGATCGCGACCTGGCCGTACAGACTCGGGTCAGATTTGACCACATATCCAAGTGGCCTGGGCTGCATTTCTAAAAATATAATTTGTGTTGTTCATGAAAAGATCAGATAGGGGTCGTGTTACAGCAATAAATCTGATTTGGGTCACTTCAGGTTGCAGCTTTAGTAACGCGTTGCTCTAATGTGACCCCTTTGTTCAATAACAAGTAATCTAATGTGCTACTATTTCCTAAACAGGAGAATCAGGTGATAGACAGCAGCTGGGAAAGAGATGGGGAAAACATGCTGCATGAATCAACTGTAAAAAAACAAAAAAACTCTCTCACATATAAAGTTCAACCATTAATGAAAATAGTAATGTGTGAGGACAGCTCTCTATCTCTGTCTCACAGTCTCCACCACCAAACCCCCAGCATGAAGTGTGAAAAAGAGAGAAAACAGGAAGGTTGATGCTTTGTGTTGTCTGAAGGAGGAAATTAGCTGCAGGAAACCATCATCATGATCGTCCATCACACTTTGTTCTGTTTGTTCTTCCTCTGTAAGTACATTTTCATCTTCGGTTCTTTTCTTCCTAAAAACATAAAGATGTTTTAATATAGTTCTTTAAATAGGAACAGCCTCTTTATTAATAATGTGTCTGTTCAGAATAATAAACAGAAAAATGCATCAGTGA
>NW_006801422.1:6483-9925 GCF_000485575.1 Poecilia formosa
TGGATCCCAGGTTCTGGATCCCAGGTTCTGGATCCCAGGTTCTGGATCCCAGGTTCTGGATCCCAGGTTCTGGATCTCAGGTTCTGGATCTCAGGTTCTGGATCTCAGGTTCTGGATCTCAGGTTCTGGATCCCAGGTTCTGGATCCCAGGTTCTGGATCTCAGGGTTTTAGTTTGTTCTGTGAAGCTGAAACCTGAAGAAAACTGGATTTAGAACCTGAGCCTCAGCTTTTACTCTGAGCTGCAGCTGCTTTAAAACCTAATAATGGATTTTTACACATTAGAAAGTTTCTGGTTTATTATGATGATAAATTCTTGATTTGCTTGAATTAAAGCTTTGGAGCAGAAAAACTTCTTCACTTTAATTCCCGAGAAAAGTTTCTGTTTTTCTTCTATGTTTTTTCCTACTGGTAAATATCAGCAGAGAGATTTCTGAACAAACTCTGTCATTTTTCTGTCATGTCATAATTTCTCCCAGCTTGAATTATATTAAATTCTGTTTTTTAGATTCATTTCTGATCTGTGCTGATTTGTTTTTGTTTGGTCAAAAAACAAGCATGTTTCTTTTTCATTGGCTGAAACGGTTGCTAGGCGACGGTACTCGTTGAACTGCGAGGTATCCCAGGGCAGATTTGATCCGTGCAGAGAGAAAATCTGAGGGAGAACAGAGAATATTTGAAGGACAGCAGAGAGATGAAATCCTGCTTTCAAACTGAAAACATAAGCTCTTGACTTATGGCAGTAATTTCCCCCATATAGAACGAGTGCGTTTTACAGCTGGGTTAAACTGAAAAACGCTGCAGCACAAAACTGCAGCGGAAACACTTTTTCACATCACACATCATCTAACAGTTCAACCATTAATGAAAATAGTAAGGTGTGAGGACAGCTCTCTATCTCTGTCCCACACACTGCACTCTCCACCACCAAACCCCCAGCATGAAATGTGAGAAAGAGAAAACAGGAAGGTTGGTGCTTTGTGTTGTCTGAAGGAGGAAATTAGCTGCAGGGAACCATCAGAGCTTCATCATGATCGTCCATCACACTTTGTTCTGTTTGTTCTTCCTCTGTAAGTACATCTTCACCTTCGGTTCTTCCTAAAAGCATAAAGATGTTTTAATATAGTTCTTTAAACAGGAACAGCCTCTTTATTAATAATGTGTCTGTTCAGAATAATAAACAGAAAAATGCATCAGTGAACGTCTATAGTGGTAAAAACAGGAACAAACAATGAGGCAGCAAGTTTTTCTAACTTGATTCAAAAAAGTTTCCCATGAAAATAAGAAAATGATCAGTTATTCAGCCGATAACTGTTGAAACCAGACTTTAACTTTTAAAATGTTCTGCAGTAAAAATGACTCTGAAAGACATTTTTCCGCTGCAGCAGCAGCAGCAGCAGCAGCGGCAGCAGCAGCGGCAGCAGCAGCTGCAGCAGCAGCTGCAGCTGCAGCTGCAGACTTTAATGAAACATCTAAACATCATTATCAATGTTTCATTGATTTTTAAAATCAGGTCATATTTGGTCTGATAATGAAAATACACCAGATGATAACACTAAATGTTCCAGTAACACTTTATTTGAAGGGATGTGCATAAGACTGACATCACACTGTCATGAACATGAACGAGTCTTTATGAATGTTTATTCCAGTTGTCATGAAGTGTCATTCGGTAAATAATGACACTTTTAATGGACTTTCAATGTAACTTTTAGAGCAACTTTGCATTAAAAGTGTCATTATTTCCTGAATGACACTTCATGAAAACTGTCGTAAACATTCATAAAGACTTCTTTATGACTGACTGAACCAAATCCAGGTGGCAGTGATGGAAGCAGAGGATGAGATGAGCAGCTTTAACACAGGTAGCACAGAGACAGACCAGTTAGAGTTTAACATGAGGGCATTTTGAAATGAGGATGATGATGATGATGATGATGATGATGATGATGATGATGATGATGATGATGATGAGCTATTAGAGGATCATCGATGGCAGTGGCCGGTTCTGAGGAAAGTATTAGTTCCAAACCAAACTGAGGACTTCCTGCTCTAAATGACATCACTGTGGTCTGAAATGAGAACGAGGCTCTTTTGATAGCAGACCAGATATCTGACTAAACCGCATGACTTTGGTCTCTGAGGTGTTCAGATGGAGAGGCAGCATGGACAGTGTCTGCTGAAGTCAACTGAAGCTGAGCTGAACTGGTGAAGGACCAGTACAGGAACACAAGAACCAAAGAACATCAAGCCTCGAAATAACAAAACCTGGTCAGAACGGTGCTACGAAATAAAATATAAATAAAACACTTTAGAGGAGGAACTCGCTGCCCAGAATAAAGGAAATCTTAATAACAATAAACAATAGAAGGGTCATAACTATTAAAATCAGAGGGTCACAGGTGAACTTTTCTCTCAGTGGCTCTCTGTGTGATGGAAACAGAAAAGTAATGACTCTGTGGTTCATCACAGGAAGAACTAACAGCAGCTTGTTGCTCTTCTCTGCAGCTCTGCAGGACAGAATCAGCAGTTCTGCTAATGCACCGATAAATATGTATGGAGCAGCTGGAGAAGAGGTCAGAGTTCATTGTGGGATTTCTCTGTTTGAAAACTGGAAGATCTTCTGCAGGGAAACCTGTGAAGGAGGAAACATCCTGATTAAAACAAATCAACCCACCGATCAGAGAGGAAGATACAGAACTGAATATGTTAAAGAAGCTACTTCTGTTTTTTCTCTCTATGTGAGCATCTCAGAGCTGACCCGGTCTGATGAAGGACGGTACCGATGCGGTTTGGGCGACTCGTCATCATCAGCTTCACTCCAAGACTTCAGGCTGGTTGTTGTAGACGGTGAGTTTCTGTTGAACTGAAGGAAGGAGGAACAGTTTGATTTTCTCCTCCAGTTTCTGCTGCATTAACAGATTCAAGCTCAGAACAGAAACTAACTGGCGATTATTTTATCAGCTCTGCTGGATGGAAACAAAGATCCTCACCTCCACAGAGACGCTGGCAGCTCTCTGACAGTCGCCTGCTCCTTTAAACGCTCTGGAAGAAAACGACAGTTCTGCAGAGGAGGATGTGGAAAAGATGAAGTTCTTCTTCACACTGATGGAGTCACAGCTGATAAAAGCAGATACTATATGAAATATGAAGAACAAAAATCCAGAGCAGTTCTGTTGGTGACCATCAAACAGCTGGTCCAGTCTGATTCTGGTCGGTACCGATGTAAACTGGATGGAACTGGTTCCAGTAGTTCATACAGAGACTTTCAGGTCACTGTCAGAACTGGTGAGTTTTTAACTTAAGTATAAAACCCTTCAAAATGTCTGTTTTTCTTATAAATATTCATTCAGATGATTTTTTCATCCATTTCTCCCTCAGCATCTTTAGCTCTAACCTTCTGTCTCCCAGCATCAGCCTCCACACCATCAACTGGAACCAGTT
>NW_006801423.1:0-2889 GCF_000485575.1 Poecilia formosa
CAAGATGTGTCCCGAGGGTCACCGCTGACTGGTCAGTCAATAGGTGGACCAAACCTTTTCATACTTCCAGGTTTGACCTGAAGTGACCTTATTAGCATTTTATGTTTGTCTGTGTTCATTGGTGTTATATGACTGTTGCTCAGTTTTATACAAGTCATGTTTAAATGTTTCTCACGTGTTATGCTAATTGTTCTGGCATTCTAAAAAAGTACAAAACGGGAATTTCATCGTGTAATTGTCCTGAATGCTCTGAGTTTCTTTTTGTTTTACAGTAATTGTCCAAGTAGACATTACCTTTGTTGGAAACTATCATGTATGCCAGTTTTTCACTACTGTGCTGTATATTCCCTGTTTACTCTTAACAACTTATCCATGTATGGAGGCTTGTTAAGTATAGACTGTACCTTTGCTGTGTTCGGCTGAGGGCAGCCTTTTTTTGACCGGGGGGAATATGTAACAGCCGTAATTGTGTGCTATCTCTTTAAGACACTCTAGTATCTCTAATGACGTCACGTGTCAAGCATGCCACTGCTTCTCTGTAGAGAGCGTGGGAGAAACGTGCCATAGTCACTACATGGACATGTAAGATCTCTAACTTTAGTAACGTTACGGGTAGTTTGGACTCTGCTCATTTTCATGTTTGATAATATAGCAGCCGTTCAACCGGGTTTTGTAAGGTTGGTGAAGAGTTCATTAAAGGACAATACTGTGGAATTCCCAGTACCAGTGTGGTTGTGAGTTTTCTGCCGCCTCTTCTCCTTCCCTAATACAACCCAAACGTTACAATGAGAAATTGATTAATGAAACTGGAAAATAGAAAATTGGGTTAATGAAAAGGGAAATTGAAAAGTTAAATAAAAAAAATAGATTAATGAAAAATGGGTAAATAGATAAAGGGATAAATGAAAATGGACAAATGAAAAATAGATAAATGAAAATCTCATAAGAGAAAAGGGGAAATTGAAAAATTGATATGAAAAATAAATTTAAAAATTGGGTTAATGAAAAAGGGAAATTGAAAAGTGGTTAAATGAAAAATAGATTAATGAAAAATGGGTAAATGGATAAATGAAAAATGGGTAAACACAAAAGGGAAAATTAAAATTGGACAAATGAAAATGGGAACATAAAAATGGTTAAATTAATCTGGAATAAATAGATTTATAAATAAACAAATATAAATGGGAATAAAAATGACAATTAACTATTTTTTTTTATTTATTTCACTCATTTATTGTATTATTTTGCTCATTTGTTTATTTATTTCACCCATTTATTTATTTATTTAATTTTGGCTGAAATGGCTCTCCATATCATGCAGGCTGCAGGCAGACAAGCTTGTTCCTTTCAGGTTTCAGGCTATAAACTGTAATATTTTCTGCCAGTCGCAAGTCAGTTTAAGTAATGCTTCTGTGAGAAACAAATAATACCAGACCTCTGGTCACCGACAAAAATGGTTAGCCTGAGTTTTTAGTTTAGTTTTTTTTTATTTTGAAAGGCCAGAGCACGGAGTAGTGGCTTTCCAAACCATCCTGCAGCCATACCCGTCTCGTCTCTGGACCAGCAAGATGGCCACCACTGCACTGTGTCACCAGCAGCGATAAACAGAGGTAAGTTTGTCATAAAAAGTTGTTTTAAGATGTTTTTAGGCTAGAAAGTAGCCCTCATAGCAGTGTTGTGGTACTCAAAGTTGGTCTTGGTCTCGAGACCGTTCTTAAGTCCATTTTTTGATGGTGTCGGTCTCGTCTCGGACTTGACCGCATTTGGTCTCGGTCTTGTCTCGGTCTCGGGCGCTGAGGACTCGGCATGTTATTTCAAGACCAGTCGAGACCGCAACTGTGAAAATATCACTAAACGTACAGCATACTGTCCAGTTAATTTGTTAACATCTTTGTTTTCAAAGGATGCAAAACGCACTGATTAAAACCCAAGCAACTACGTGTTTCTGTTACTCCCCTCTCCCCCTCCCCTCCCCACCTTTCACTTGCGCGCGGCGCTCCAGGACATGCGCAGTGGTTTTCTCTCAGCGGCAGAAAATGTTTGTCTAATCGTCAGTAATATAATAGCGCTGCATAAATAGTAAGAAATCCGATGGCCACAGCTAACTCAACATTGCTTCGCTTTCACAGACGGTGGGGACAACGTCTAACTTTTTTCGTCACTTAGAAAAGTAGCTCAAAGAAGGTAAGCTCCGTTGACATGATGTTAGCAAAGCTAGCTGTACAGAGACACGTTATTTGTGATGAAAAATGTTATCACTCACTGCGCTGAATTATTGTGCGGAGGTGTTGACTGACTTGTCGCATATATGGGACAACACTAAGTCCAAAATTCTGCAATATCGTGAGGTGACATTCAGAAACAGTCGATTCTTCTCCACGGCTATTTACTTATTAGATAGGACTGGAGTGTCACTCACTGAGAGCCGTTGTTCTATCATATTACCATACGCTGTCAGAATAGCAAACATGCAGTGAGTACCATGCCTGCGCATACGCATTAAGAAGTCCGACTGTCAGAGGAGTTGTCAGTTCACCATATGCAGCAAGTTATGACGAAAATAAGTCATTAAATTGTTTTCAATGATAACTATATAGATATACATGTGTTGTCATGGTTTCAAAGTGTATTTAAAGCAGGGACTGGCTGCAGCTGGAGTCAACTACAACACACACGCGTAAAACTCACTTAACCGCTAAGTCAGGATGCTATACAACTGTTAATAAAGTGTATGACGATCTACGTCATGATTCTATGTTGCTAGCATACATGCAGTGAGTACCATGCCAGCACATGCGCCTTAAGAAGTCCGACCGTCAGTGGAGTTGTCAGTTCAGCATACGCAACAAGTTATGACGAAAATAAGTCATTAAATTATTTATAATATGA
>NW_006801423.1:40588-41973 GCF_000485575.1 Poecilia formosa
TTTCTTCTTCTTTAGATTCCAACGGCAGCTTGCATCCGTTATTTATGCATTACTGCCATCTATTGGATCCTAATATCTATACCTCAAATTCTCATAATGATCCCCGTATTATTTAAAAAACAAAACATATTCCTTTTCCCCTTAGTGCTATTTAACTGATCAACAACATTCTCAAAATTTCAATTCCCTATTAAAACCTAATTCCGTTTTAATGGGCGCTTTCTTCTTTTATTTCCAATTTTGACTTCCAATGATTCACTTCCTGCTAAAGAGCCCCCTGGTGGTTGAAGAAAAATCCACATATAAGCCGCACAGGACTACAAGCCGCATGGTTCAAAGCTTAGGAAAAAACTAGCGGCTTATAGTCAAGAAAATACAGTATATGAAAAAAAAATCTAAATGCTCTCTAGTATTGTTCAGGGGGCCGAACCAAATGTGGAAGCAGGCCGGATGCGGCCCGCGGGCCGTAGTTTGGGGACCACTGGTATAAACCCTGCTTCGTTGGCTATTGCCTGCCTTCATAGCAGAGTTATCCTTAAACTGTAAGACTCTGTGAATTGTTTTATTATTTTCTGATCTACAAGTTTAGAGAGCCATGATGAAAAATAAAGATCTATCTGCTTGGAATAAATGTGGAGGTAAATGCTGATTCAAGCTAATGAAGGGACTGACAGACAGCTATCCATCCCCTGGAACAATCAGAAATCTAGAAAGATGATTTTATTCACTCAAAATCAGGTTATGAACATGCTGGTTGACATGGAGATAATACATAAACAGGCTGCTAATAATCAATAAATGGCTTTAAAAAGCATGCACTGCCAGACTGGATGTTATCAACAACTTTAGAGTTTTCTAGGAATGTCAACATCTCTTCAAGGCAGATGGATTTTATCTGAATAAATCTGGACTTCAAACATCTTTTGCTCTAAACAAGAGACCTCAGGCAGATAACATGAAGCAATGCTGAATCTCAGCTTCTGCCTTCTGAGATAACAGGAGAACATCAAGGACAGATGGCCAAGACAGGAGGTTATTACAACAGCTGATAGGATGGAACCAACAAATGGGTCCAATCAACTCAGTTTATTTCTACAGTGTTATTTCACAACAAATGTTATCTTTAGGGCTGTTGTAAACGAATATTTTAGTAATCGAGTAATCTATCGATTATTCTTACGATTAATCGAGTAATCGGATAAAAAAAATTCTAAAATGAAATATTGGTAAATCTGGCATAATACCGGTGTTACTATCAGATATCAATATCAGTCCAATTTTTCATATTTGAGCATCCCTAACAGTTGTTTTTTTTTTTGTAGTTTAGAAAACTAACCTGTAACAATACTAGCTCACTTTCTAAGTTAACCAGAAGAAAAGTTATA
>NW_006801423.1:43257-44046 GCF_000485575.1 Poecilia formosa
ACTTTTCAATTGATCTTAGCTGTTGAGCAGTGCATTAAGGTCAGTTAATTATTCAAAGTAGTTTAAAATGTTTTCTATCTAAGGAAGCCCAGCAGAACATGGAACCTTTGACTTCCAGCAATCTCTCCTCCTGGAAGACAATAAGGAAGTGAGAGAGGAAAAATGCTCAGGTGGTCCACCAGTAGCCTACAGCAGCATGACTATAGAAGTAGCTCAGGATAACCTAAGTCAGTCTATAAGCTTTAGGGTTCCATGTTTTGCTCCAGGAAAAATTATAGGTGTGACTTGTTGGAGGATGTTGTTCTGTTGTCTTCACACCAGGCAGCCAAATGGTGGCGCTGCAGATGATAAGATTAGAAGATAAGATGGGCTTCACGTATAAGTGTCGGCCAATCACGATCCCCCAAAATTAAGGAAATCGGTGCCCAGAAATCAACTGGCCGACAAATTACTTGGCCAATAAATGTTTATAATGTAAACAGCACTGCCAAAGATGCAATAAGTTTATAGCAGGAGTGTGAATGATCTAATGGTCCACATTGTTAGCAGAATTAAACCAAAATTTTGCTTAGGGCCCAGTGGCCCTAAGCAAAATTAGGGCCATCTGTTGATAGGAGGTCTGTTGATTGACGTGATTCCAGTAAATAAATTGTGTGGTTTCTCTCTCAGCAGAGGTATTTTAAAAACAGTATTGCAGGGTTTTCCCCAGAAAACTTACTAAGCCAGGTGGTCGGGGTGCCGAGACAGTCCACCGGTGGTCCACCGTGTGTTTGTATCAAAAGATGTGAA
>NW_006801423.1:45020-48871 GCF_000485575.1 Poecilia formosa
ATTTCACTAAATCTAACACAGAAGCTGTTAGAGGTGCTGATATTTTTAGCAACAAAAGGGGCCCCTAAGTCAGATTCTGCTCAAGGCCTTCATACAGCCTTGGACCGGCCCTGCATGATGAGTTAAATCTGCTGCTCTATGCAGAGATGCACAACAAACGAGAGATTTAATTCAGTGTTGCTAATTTGGCTTGAGTAGCTCTTCCATTTAGTGTCTGTTGAGTTTTTAATAAGCGTCACAGAAACTATTCTGGTTATGGGACGAGTTTCTCAGATCTCCTGCGACCGCGCGTACTAACTCTAAGTAGACAACGCATTTGATATGGTTTGATGCATCGTGTAACCAGAAAAATAATACTAAAAATAATAATAAAATATATAAAATCAGCGTGATGCGTGACTCCGAGGAGAGCGCGAAAGCTCCTCACCAGGCTGAACATGCATGATGAGGTTAGCGCTGCTTGTTATCCACAAACGCTCCGGCCAACCGGGACCACAGACATAAACTTTGAAGACAGACACAGAGCCACACGCTGGGCAGCGTGTTGAGATGTAAACGCCGCATATGTAATTGTTCGTTCACAAAGATAAATCATTCTCACCACTCCACAACACACCTCTCAATTTGATACAAGTTATTCCTGCGGTTCACATTGAGCTGTGCAACCAGAGCTAACGCGGCGGGTTTTAAACTCTTACCTAGAGTTCTCCAAAAGATCATAATTCCTCACAGTAGGTTTGTAAATAGCCATACATGTCAGCCTGTGTCCAGTTTGAGTGAAAGGAGGTGCGCGCGATCCCGCTGAGTGTCATGGTTTTTGGAATATTCCGAACCCACCTGCAGCAGACACTCAGGAAAAAACTGAAGTTTAAGGGTTTTATTCAATAACGGAAAAAAGGTGATTCGAGCTGGAGTGGCTATGAACAGCAGACAGGTCGGAAACGCCAGGACTGGGTTTGGGGTCCAATGAACGCCTGCTCAGGGGAAGCTAGGGAGAGGAGAGTGACTCGGTGCTGGTCGCGGCGCAGGGCCTTCCAGGGCGAGGAGATCCAGATCCCTGTCAGTGGGCTCAACTGGGTCCGGATCTAGCCCGGGTCCAGGGCTCGATAAAACCTGAGACGAGGGGACGAGAGGTTAGAACAGGAACGTATTATAACTCAAGGCTTTCAGATGGCTCTTAGTTACCACAAGGGTCAACACTCTGGCATTGAAGTGTTGGCTGGAGGCTCCTCTTATAGTCCAGGAACTGATCAGATGATCTGCAGGTGTGTGCAGACACACCCGCAAGGTGGAGCGTCAGGAGAGGGACTGAGGGGACCCCCTGGTGGCGAGCTGGCGGCAGCACGGAGACAGAGGGCGACAACACTGAGGTAAAGCAGCCGCAGCGCGCGAGGCAAAGCACAGAGGCGCCAGTGGTGTGATTGGTCCGCACGCTGTCGGCTTTAAATGCATAAACTATAAACCTATCTATTATAAACCTGTCCTTTAGGAATAAACACAGGACGAAAAATGGGATTTTCGGCAGCTATTGACACCTTGTGCTGCCGTGCGCATGCAGATTGAGGGCTTTCGGCAAGAGGTTTTTGTCAGAGTCGAGCACTGCCAAAAATGGTCAAAAATGCTATGTGTCCATGTTCCCCTATCACCCACCTCCCCTTGTGCCTAGCAGGGGTTTTCGTATTTAAATGAAGTTGCTGAGTGCCATGCAAAGCTAGTAAAGCATGGCGGGCCGCCAGGCTTATAATACACTGGGGGAAACCCTGTGTAAGGCAGATAATTTGGGATTAGCACTCTGGTGTTGTGATCCAGAGTGCATTGAGGCACTCTACTTGGGACTGAAGCGATCTGTTTGAGGAGCAGCTTCTTTACTGTAATATTGCACCATGTTGCGTTTTCCTCTCAGGGTCCTGCTCATGATGGGGGTGTTGTTCTGCTGCGGTGCTGGCTTCTTCATCCGCAGAAGGATGTATCCTTCTCCTCTGAGAGATGAGCCAACCTTCAATGTGTCCTTCACCAGGCAATCTGTCACCTCTCCAGGTAAAGCAGGGTCTTCCCAAAATCAAGCACATTTTATCAGCAGGATAAAATGTGCTGATTGAATTAGCAATAAGAAGCTGCTGTGGAGTATTGCACAAGCCTTATCTACTAAGTTGCAATAAAAAAAATATATGTTTACTTCAAAATGAGATCAAATTTGACATCTTCTGTTTCAAATCCATATCTTCATGCCATAATACACAGCAAATTCAAAAGTGTTAAATGTTTTGGTGTTAGTAGACTTTGTGCAAAAGCAGAGTTAATTTTACTCTAATAGAGTCACTTTCTGTTTATGTAACTCTGGGGTGTATATTATTAGTAGTTAAAATCCAGTGTTAAAACAAAGTGTTTCCGTATCAAATCTAGAGGTGTTAAAATGGAATCAATAACTCTTGACTTCTGAACTCTGAACTCCACCAGCGGCTCTAACACTGAAGGAGTTAATTCACTGCCTCCGCCCCCAGAATCACAGATTCCCACCGAAGCAACAGAAGCCAAGTCATTTCAGGACTATTTAGTCTCCACATGTCTGAGTTATTTACTGCGCTTGGTAAGTTACTTTTTTTTCTGAGATGGTTTATAACTATTATTTTGAGTTGAGCTCAACCTGTATGATAGACGTCACGTTCACCACCCGGCTCGGTGTTAGCATTTTTAGCTTAGCGTGCCGAATGTTAGCAGAGTATTTGTTGGAAAAATATCGAGCCGGTAAAGATTTAATCAATTTATTGGCTAACTTGAACAGATCCGTAATAATCTGGAGTATGTTTTTTCGTGATATTGAACGTTTACATGTTGGTCAGATTTATTAACCTTTCTGATCGATTTTTTCCTTTGAAAAAAATGTAAAAGGCTTTTTCACGTTGAGAGCATTATTCCCGCTGTTGTGTCTTCTTATCTACGTTTTACAGCATGTTTTAATCCTTTTATTGCCTTTATGTATATCAGTGATTCTTGAGAATAGGGACAAAACAGGTCCCATGGATAAAGCACCAAATTTGAATAAAATATACACAAAATATATTTTTTCAAATATCTGACTAAACTAACCTGGGTCATGTGAGCACAACAACGTATATTTTTCTTGTATTTGCTGAATATTTTTTTATTTTAAACATTGTAGTCGGTGGATGATGCCTGTAAAATCCCTTTTCCAGGAGCAGAACTCAACACATTATAATAGTTTAAACAATTAAAGAAATACTAAATTTATATATTATGACTATTAAGTAAAGTAGTCATATAAATAAATATAAAAGTATCGATAAATTGAATTAAAAATAATGTTTAGATATTTTACAACTCCGTTTAAATTTGTCCCTAGTTTTTGTCAACACCGTCAGACATGAAAAGAATTTTAAAAAATCAGGCATTATTGGGGGGCACCAGAACTTCTGAGGACCCCATGATGTCGTCTTTTCTCTCATAGACATCAATAGACCCTTTTCACAGTGACCTCAGACAATGGCCACCATAACTCAAACCTGGGTATCTTTACTTCCGGTGTGATTTTGCCTTGGGAACCAAGCCGAAAAATTCCCGCATTCTCTTAATCTTAAGGATATAATAAAAGGTAAGTTTAATAATAGCATTTAAGTGTTAGATAGCTGTTATTAATCATTGTAAATTCACCATTCTCTAACTGTGTATAAAATAATCAGCCTCCGATCGGAGAGTAAACCACCTAGCAGCAGCTTTAGCCACATTTAGGAAAAAATATACTCTGTCAGTGCTGTTGCGTTCAGAGGTTCACTTTCTGTATTTTATAAAACAGTGTTTACGTGTTAGATAACCGTTATTAGTCATTGTCAATT
>NW_006801424.1:0-812 GCF_000485575.1 Poecilia formosa
GGGAAATGGAACCTTCTCCTTTGCCTGCACTGTCTGAGATGCACAAGGTCCTTGCTATTACAGGAGGCTGATGAAGACAGTGTGTCACAGGACCTTGCTGTTCAAAGCCTGAAGATCTACAACATCAAAGCTAACACGTCAGAGGATCCAGACATCGGTATCGTGGTGGACGGCATGAAAATTCTAACTGCTCTGGGTAACTTTCCAAGGGCTTGCTCCCTGCTTGTTGGGTTGGCGTATGCTGTGAATCTCGCCTATCCAAAGGAGCTCAGATACACGTTTGAAGTGTTTCAGAAACTTCTCCTCGGGCTGGATCGTTCAAAGCTCTCCCCAAAAGTGAACAGTCTCAGGAATAAACTACTGGCTTAAGAAAACGGACCCTTGCTAAACAAAAGGGAATAGACAAGTCACTGTCAAAACCAACACGCAAAACTTTGTGAAATGCTCGATGAAGTTAGTTAAAATTAGGGTCATTTTCAGTTCAGTGGATTTCTGCATGTGTATTTTTTCTTGCAGTACATTACAGTTAACCACCCTTTCTAAGGACTGACCCCTTGTTCTCATATGTGCCTGTTATATGGCTTGGATCTGTTCAGGTCTGTCACATGAACCCTTGTCCCTTTTATACAGCATAGAGCATCCACTATTGCCTTTTTGGAGAGTCCATGCAGGCTTCACCACTGAAGGGTGATGATCTGCAGGCTGGAAAACTTTGTTGTGTTTCATTTGCACTTTATTTAATATGTTTTTTTCCAGTTCTGTCTTTCAACTTATTTTTCGAAAAGGAAAGTAAGTGTCACGGAGCCAAGGGC
>NW_006801424.1:1723-9812 GCF_000485575.1 Poecilia formosa
ACTTGGATTTACTAAATATTTTTGGGCAATATAAATGATCATTTGCATTGATATTAATAAATCAAACACATTTCAGCTGTTGCTTTTATTAAGATGTACTTCATTTTTTTAAGTTAAGTTAAGTTAACATATTCAATACTTTTTAATCAATATTGTAAAACTTAAATTCTATTCAATTATATTACGTGTCACTTTGTTGCCACAATTTTTTTAAGTAACCATTGGTCAAATTTTTCTCAGAAGAAGTGTTGTTTTTGGGTAAGTTAACAGCTAAGCTATAGAAATAAATAAATGAATGATGCTTTTTGCTCAGCAGACATTTCATCTGTGTCTTCTTTGTCATCTGATGGTGCTTAGCGTCTTTGGTGTGTTGAGTTACTTAACATTTTTAGGCTCTTGCCTGAAGTTACCTTACCAGATATCCAGGTCCAATAACATGACCATTAATCATATCTTGAAGAAACTTTGGTCGCTATCACACACGACCAGGTTGACCACATTATCCTTTTTGCCATCTTTGTATTCTTGCATTTTGTTGGATTCTTAAAATCTTCATCATTTCAGAGACCAAGATTCTAACTATTTCTTATTTTTTTCTTGCACTTGGTCTTTTCTGTCTTTCCAAGTTTTGTATCAGCTCTGCAGGGAGCCTCTGCAATGATATGTTAAATTTTTCTACCTACCCAGTTTGGTCTTAACAGTCTACAGATTCCTGAAGGTGATGGAGTAGTAATCCAGGCTTTAGCCAAGGTATAAAAATGTAGCTACGCTATAAGACAGTTTCCATTAATAGACCCACCTCCAAAACACATCTCTAAACATGCACCACTGATGTTAGCAGGCTGTTTTCAGTCTAATGTGGCTAATGTTAATGCAAAACATGAGCTAAAGCTAACAATACACCTTTGCACCTTCGCTGTCTGTGGCAACATTTCATAAAAAAACCCCAACTAATATAGGTTAAGTCCAAAAAACAGAAAGAACTCAATGGAGATGATGATAGCTTGATGCTGTAGTCCAAACCAAAGTGTGTGGAGCTGTTGTCCAGATGTTTTCTACTGGAGCCTATTTGAATTCAAAGGCCTTGATGTGTAGCCATGTGTAGACTTCAGGAGGAAAACACTAAGTTTTGAGATGAGACACTTCTAACATGATTTTTATTTTCCATTAAAACTGAATTTGCATCCATAAGCTGATGAATTTTAAAAAAAATGTAAGCTAATGACTTCATTTGCTTAAGAGAATGTACAATTAGCAACACACTGTACTCTTTAAAAAAATACAAAACATTACTTCAAATATAAAGAAAACAATATGTATCAAAAATTTTAAAAATAAGGCTTTATAATAAAGACTTGCAAAGATTTGGTTGTACTCAAATATGACACTTAAGAAAAAAATGTCACACTGCTTATTCTTACAATCTCACACAAATCACCAGCACAAATGTGTGAATCACTTCAAAGTAAGGTTTTTTTTTAAAGCACTTTCTAATCTATTATTATGATGGGAAATTATTATTGTGAAATTAAAGTAATTAAAACTTGTAATTGCTTTCAAAACATCAATGTAAAAAATCATAATGCTTAACCATTATTTGCTTTATGGACATTTTTTTTGGTAACACTTTATTTGAAGGGGGGTGAATAAGACTGTCATGACATTTTCATAAACATGACATGACACATGTCATGAACATGAAAAAGCCTTCATGAATATTTGACTGTTGTCATAAAGCCTCATTCAGTAAATTATGACACTTTTAATACAAAGTTGACATTATTCAAAATGTCTTTGTTATGACAACTTGACATTAAAAAAGAAATCATTACTGTTTAAACTTTACCTTTAATAACATAAAGTTACCTAATTTTTAAAGTGCAATCAGTAATACTTTTATAACAAATTTATGCCAGTAATGATTTCTTGGTTAATGTCAAATAGTCATAACAAAGACATTTTGAATAATGTCAACTTTGTATTAGAAGTGTCATAATTTACCAAATTACGCTTTATGACAACAGTCATAAATATTTATGAAGGCTTATTCATGTTGATGACAAGCGTTTATGACAGTGTCATGTCAGTATTATTCACCCCCCTTCAAATAAAGTGTTACCTTTTTTTCTAAATAAACAGATTATAGTGCTTTGCAATGTGGTTCTGTATTTTGTTCAGAGAAAAAAATTGCATACAATTTGTGTTTTCATCAATTATGTCAACAGTTTGAAATTTTCATCAATGTCTCCCACTTTATGCATGAAATTTTTGCAGAACTGGAGAGCTCCTTCAGTGACACACTGCTGCATCCTTGGTGTATAAAGAAGTGCTACCACAGATCAGGGGCGGCACGGGAATCTTGGGCCCCATGACAAAAAATTAGATTGGGCCCCACCTGCACAGCTGCTGTTATAAATTTTTGAGTCTATCTGACCCATAAAAGGCATCACAATTTTAAAGGCTTGCAACTGCCATGCTTTCTTTGGTTTAATACTGATACTAGCACAATATTTAATGCTCATGAATTTTACAACCAACAGTGCGCATGCAGTATGCAACTAAATAGCTTAATTTTTTTTCTACTAGTTTTAGCTTACTAAAAGGTCTCTCCCCACAAGCAACAGTCAAAACCAACATGCAAAATACACATAAAGCAATCCAGACTTCTCAAAAATGCTTTGTTGGATTTTATTCAAGCTGCAGTACATAACTTTAATGAAAACAATATGTTTTCTCCATATTTGTTAAAGCTGTAACCATGTCATGACAGTTTGCTATGAGACAGATAATCTGTGAAAACAATCAATCTCCTCCACCTCCTCCCTGAACTATTATTGCTGGCTAAGGTAATGCAACGTTCCGGCCAAAAACAACCAATCAGAACCAAGAGGAGGGTCTTAGCGCTGTCATTCAACTTCATTCACTCACTGCTAAATGTGCAAATGGGTGAGAAACAACTTATCATTACAGGAAAATCGTTTAGCTGCTGTCATTGGTAGCTATACTAACTAGACAGAGCATTCACAACAGGCTGCGCTAGCTGCAGCATAGGGATGAGCAGCCACATGAGATTGTGATTGACAGCACTAAAACTCTCCCGTCACTGACTGGTTGTTTCTAGAGAAAGCAGACGAAATAGATTTTTCACAGATTATCTCTCATACATACCAATTTATTTTATAAAAGTTATATACTGCAGCTTTAGTTTCACTTAGGAGAGGGCAGGTCAGGAAGGACGTGGGTTAGAGCTGCTGTTGACTGACTCATCTGTTGTTAAGTGTGGTATAAGGTACAGGGACAAGTTAAATATATGAATATCTTGGTAATTTTTTTCCTTAATTCATTAAAAGCTAGTGAAAGGGAGGCAAACAGGAGTGTGTAGCTAAGCTAACTGTGCTAAATGGTTGATAATCTCACACAGTCTACCCATCTCTCAGAGAAAAGCTGGGTTACAAATTGACACTCTTGCTTTTTTCTCTCTCCCTCTCTCTATTTTTTTAACATGATTTTATCATTTTTCTTGGCAGCATAGTAACTGCCACAGTCGTTCTTGTCTTCTACTGACTGCTGCTGAACACTGTCACCGCCAAGCGCTCCAAGCAGGAACGAACCATTTCATGCAGATCCAGGGGGGTTCAGTTCAAATATGGATGTGTGTTTTTTGGTCTGGGAGTGGGAACATTAATTTTTACCTGCTAAAAACAATCTTCGAAAACACAATATGATTAATTTTGTAATTGACTGGGCCCAGTGTTGTGGTCAAGACCACCTAACCCGAGACCAAGACAAGACCAAGACCAGAGTGTATCGAGACCGAGACAAGACCAAGACTTTTAGGGTCTGAGACCAAGTCAAGACCAAGACCGAGGAAAGTCGAGACCGAGTCAAGACCATGACCAGCTGCGCTATATGACACAATAAAATGTGAAATATGATCAAAATTCCTTCTCAAACTGATCTGAAAGATCAGTATTCCCATAAAAAGACCTAGATATTAAATACCTGATAAATTTTACCAATATTAAAAGCAGAACAAACTTTTTGTTCTGCTTTGCTTCCATCTCTGTGTTACAATCCGCGGTGGTCTGGTGCTATCCCTAAAACGATAATGCCCTGGGCATTTGCCTATATTGCTCATGTCAGAAACCACCACTCTCTGTACCATTTAACATAGCAATTGAGGCAATGCCCAGATGGCAAATAACGCTCAATTATGAACACTGACCAAGGAGCAACAAGCAAGAAGTAACCATGCACAAGGCGCTCATCGTGACTGTTTTCACTCTTTATCCCAGTACATGAAGCCAGGTAGTCTGACACTATGGCACACATTACAGCTGCCACTTTGAACGAAAACAATCAAAGAGCAATGTGCATGCTCTGTGTGCTCTTTCATTCTTGTGTTTTATTTATTTGTTAATTAAAAAAATATCAATGTACATAATTAAATAAAATAATCATAGGTACGGCAGTGTATGCAGAGCATTACAAGAACAAAGAATAGTGTTCTGTCAGGTCAGCATACGCTGTCAGATCATCATACGCTTAGAATGAACTCACGGCTATATCTGTCAGACACGTCATTACCATATCATTTTATTTAATTAGCAAAATAAAATCATGACATAGATCATCATACACTTTATTAACACTTGTATGGCATCCTGACTTAGCGGTTAAGTAGGTTAATGAGTTTTACACGGGCGTGTGTTGTAGTTGACTGCAGCTGCAGCCAGACCTTGCTTTTGTAGCAGGAAGAAGCCTTCCCCAATATTCAGAACACCTGGGCCCCTAATCACCTCATGATTGTTGGAGAGTATAAAGGGAGACTATCTCACCTGGTTGCTTATGCTGGCATTTGGTCACATGCTGTTGGGAAGGTTGCTTGGAAAGCATGCAGGTCTTAAGCCCTAACATCAGTAAGTAATGTTTCTCCTTCTACATAAGACCTACAAATTCAGAGTTTGATTTGAATTGTTTAAATCTAGAAACCACTGGAAGTCTCCTGCTTGGTACTGGGGTGTGGCTGTAATTCACCCTCCCCAGTGCAGTTTTCACATAAAACGGGTATGTATTGTTTTATTGCACCCATACAGCTCCATAACACCAAAAATAACAATTATTCATATATAGAACATATTGGAAAGCTGATCCTCCTGCTATGGGCCGGTGTTCTATCAGATTACCATAAGCTGTCAGAATAGCATACATGCAGTGAGTACCATGCCTGCGCATGTGCATTAAGAAGTCCGACAATCAGGAGTTGTCAGTTCACAATACACAGCAAGTTCTGACGAAAATAAGTCATTAAATTGTTTAATGATAACTATATAGATGTACATACGTTGTCGTGGTTTCAAAGTGTATTTAAAGTGTGGCGACACTATGGTAGGGATCTGCTACTCTGCTTCTCACAGCAGGGTAACCAGAAACTGTCAACAACGCCACCTTGACACATGGGAGCCTCGGGCCTAACCCTACCCCAAGGAATTAGACTGCCAGTAGGCTCGAGGTTCGTGACCAAGGAGAACAAGACTTTTCCAAAAAAATAAATTACATTTTATTGTTTCATGTAAAAGACAATCACAACATAAGGAACACAATAGGAGGGGAGTGTACAGTACTGAGGCCTACCAGCAGGGGGAGGGCGGTCCAAATGGGAACTAGTCCTAAAATAAATGTATAAATCCAAAATAAATCACCCCAAACACTGGTGAACAGGCATTCAATCGTGAAAAAATCCCAACACCGGCCACTCGCACAACACACAGTTCCAGTCTCCCAGGAGGCCCCTCCCACTACCTTCAGCTCTCAGCCTGGAGACAAAAGGATGGGGTTAAACAAGCAAATACAAAAAAAAAACCAAATACTACAATTTAAACTTGGCCACAGACTAAAATGAGGTTACCTACAACATAACCAATTAAAATCAATGTTTTAATAAAATAGTCTAAAAGAATTCATGGCCGCTACCTGCAGCAAGGCTGGAGGCCACACAAAACAATAGAATGTTCCAAAGTAAATTTAAACCAAAGAAAACCCAAAACTAAGCAACTAAACAAAACAAGTTAAACAACAGTTACAAAATCAAACAATGAAACAAAACAAAAAAGTGAAACAAAACAGCAGGGTCTCCAGTGAGCTGCAGCAGTGTCAGGGCTGGAATTAGATGAAAAGGTTAGTAGGTGATTTACAGAAGATGGAAGCCAGAGGAAACCATTGTCACCTACCAGAGCTGGATGACTTCACCTCAAACCAGAGGATCCTTTCCGGTGTTCTGTTAGATCAGCATACGTTGTCAGATAATCATACGCTTAGCTCAGACATGTATACGCTGTCATTACCATATGGTTTTATTTAATCAGCAACATAAAATCATAACGTAGGTCATCATACACTTTGTTATTAACAGCTGTATGGCATCCTAACTTAGCGGTTAAATAAGTAGGTTAATGAGTTTTACATGGGCGTGTGTTGACTGCAGCTGCAGCTAGACTCTGCTTTAAATGCACTTTGAAACCACGACAACACATGTATATCTATCTAGTTATCATATTATAAACAATTTAATGACTTATTTTTGTCATAACTTCTTGCCTCTGCTGAACTGACAACTGCACTGACAGTCAGACTTTTTAATGCGCATGCGCGGGCATGCTACTCACTGCATGTATGCTATCCTGACAGCGTATGGCTATCTGATAGAACAACGGCTCTGAGCGACACTCCAGTCCTATCTAATAAGTAAAGAGACGAGCAGATTAATCGTACTGTTCCTGAATGTCACATCACTATATTGCAGATTTTGGACACAGCGTTGTCCCATATATGGGAAAGTCAGTCAACACCTCCACACAATAATTCAGCGCAGTGAGTGACAACTTTTTTTCATCACAAATAACGTGTCTCTGTACAGCTAGCTTTGCTAACATCACATCATTGGAGCTTACCTTTCTTTGAGCTACTTTTCTCAAGTACACCTCACTGCAGCAAACAGAAAGGGGTGGGGACGGACCACTGTCAGTCTCTTACCTGGGGCCATTCCAATCCGGAAGTGAAGGGGGCACTATTTCCTATACTTCCGTTTTTATTTTCTTTTGAAATCTGAGATATATTTTCACCTTTAGGAAGGAGTTTCACTCTCAGAATGTATTTGAACTTCTCTCTTTTATTTACTTCACCACAGCTCACAGTTTTTAGCAAATTCTGTAGCTTTCGGTGTACTTCTAAATCTGCTCCTTAGTCACATCTTTTCGGGCCTACTACTGCCTCTATTGGTGTGGGGGTGGTAACACAACCAATATAATTACATTACTAAGTCAGAATACCACAAAGTCTTTATTATTTACTATTAATTCTGGCATTACTGGCACTGTAAAAGATAAATTCCCTCACAAAAGAACATACCTCTTCATTTTCTTAAGGAAGTAGAGCTCATTAAATGAGATAAACAAGAACTGAAAGTGATTTCAGTTTCACTTGATGGCCAACCTGTTGAAACTGTGGCAAATTTTAAATACCTCGAGTCATTCTGAAACCAAAAACAACTCTGTCTCAAATGTTTGCTGAAAGAACATGGAAGATGGCAGGAATACTTTAGCAGGGAGCATCCATCTTCATTTTTCATCAGTTTGGACCTCTGAGCTCATGAAGGTGTTACTGTGTTCCTCTGGCAACTAAGAACATCTATTAGATGTCATTTATTGACAGTGCAATAATTATTCTTAACCAAACTAAATAATATTTACCTATAGCATGCTAAGTATTTTGCTCTATTCACAAATTGTTGATAATCAATCATATCAATCAATCATATCTTTATTCCAGACACTAAAAAGGTCCAGAAAAAAGGTAAAAACAAGCAAAATAAGAGAAAAATCAAATTAAACATGATATATTATTCACCGAGTCACAAATAAATTATGACGCCAATGATTCCATAATCTTGAAGAGAAACTCACAGTATTAAAAGCAAGATTTACTAAAATTGCGATTATATTATTGCATGACGCAGATAATCTACACATGCATTTATACATAAGATTCCTGAGCACAGCTGCACATGTGGAAACAGCATTATGTACAAATA
>NW_006801425.1:0-4640 GCF_000485575.1 Poecilia formosa
GCAACGTGACTTGGATGTAACTAACCCGACACTTTTGGAGAAATGTAGTGAAGTAGAAAGTACAGATACTTACTGTTAAATGTAGTGGAGTAAAAGTAGAAAGTATCCATTATTAAATCTACTTAAGTAAAGTACAGATACACGAAAATTGTACTTAAGTACAGTAACGAAGTACTTGTACTTCGTTACTTCCCACCACTGATTTAGGGTTCTTGTTAATAGAAACCCTGATAATAATGTCAAAATGTTTGGTTTGCTGAATAACATTCAGTTTTGGATGACTTCATTGGTAATCTACAATGTTGAGTTCAATGAAATATTTATATAATGTTATTTTCACTCTGGCTAAAGCTGCTCACATTTTGGGAGGATTGTATTAGGAGTTTGATGCCATATAAACTACAGTATATACAATAATGTGTGGAGTGAGCAGAAATAAAGAGACTTTGTTCACTGAGACACAACAACTTTTATTTTTCTGTTTGTCTCAACTCTCCATGGAGCTCTGCCATATCTGCTGGTAGCTGCTTCCTCTTGAAGGAGATCCAGATGTTGTTCTGATGCTTCTCCTTATCATTCACCATCATGTCAGCCATGTTGCTCTTCTTCTGCTCCCTGGGAAAAGTAATCAGATGTTATAGCTTATAGCACATAGATGTAGATAAATAACAGTTACTAATGTGGAAGTCACATACACATAAGGAAATATTTAAAACAGACATGTTACTTTATATATACATGCAAACATTTTTTTTTACCATCCAACCATACAGAATTATAAATAACTGGAATAGTGTAAATTAAAGACAAAATGTAATTACTTGTAAGTTTTAGACCTATGCAGGCATACAGCCATGGATAAAATACCACTATCGTTTTATTCAGGTTTATTGCTCTTTCTACAATTAATAATTCATAATTTGATTAGAGAACTGATATCTAGCCATTTTACAATAATAGGATGTCGTATAACATGTTTTATTATCTCGCAAAGGGGGAAACTCGGATGCAACAGCAAAATGAGAAACAATCGAAGCACGTAGATTCACACAAAATAAAAGGTAAAATGCTGTACAATATTGAGTTATTTATAACTGTAATGTGCAACCGAGTGTCTTCAGAAAATGCGCATGTTGTGTTTGAGCAATAGAAACACACCAAACTTTGTGTTTTAAATGTCTTCCGTGGGCTGCACAGTGGCGCAGTTGGTAGAGCTGTTGCCGTGCAGCAAGAAGGTTCTGGGTTCGATTCCCAGCCCCGGTCTTTCTGCATGGAGTTTGCATGTTCTCCCTGTGCATGCATGGGTTTTCTCCGGGTACTCCGGTTTCCTCCCACAGTCCCAAAAACATGACTGTCAGGTTAATTGGTCTGTCTAAATTGCCCCTAGGTGTGTGTGTGCGCGCGCATGGTTGTGTGTCTGTGCTGCCCTGCGACAGACTGGCGACCTGTCCAGGATGTACCCTGCCTCTCGCCCGGAACGTTAGCTGGAGATAGCCACCAGCACCCCTCCCGACCCCACTGAGGGACAAGGGTGTTCAGAAAATGGATGGATGGATGTCTTCCGTGACTGTATGTATGCAACCTTAAATGTAGTAAAAACCAGACGGATATATCTACAAACTTCTCACCTGGCTGGAGAGCAGCAGCTGCGTCTGCGTCGGTGTTCACCGTGGGGCTCCGTAGCGGCTAACGAGGCTTTACATTCGCTCCATTACTGACAAAAACGACTCATTCCTCACAGCTCCATCGAGCTGCCGCTAAATATTGAAATCCGAAGCAAAGAAAAAAGCCGGCATCTGATGGGTATTTTCCTCAAACCTTCATTAAAAGAACCACAGACAACGTATATGAATTTTATGACCAAGCTTTTGCAAAAGGAGAAGACTCCGCAAACTGCTCCTCCGAGCCGTTCACTGAGCGTCTGAAGACCTTTGGTTACAGCTTGTCTTTTATTATCAAGCAAAAAGAGGGAGGATAGACAGCAGAGACAATATATTACTGCACACAGGCAGTTTCTAAGGTAGGGAGTATTCCGGTTGATAAGGAGGCACCTGTGGAAACATAATTTAAGGTCTGGGAAACACAGAGTTAACCGTTTCACATGAAGACGAACAGGCAGATGTGACCTCCAGGTCAGTTTATACACACACAAGGAAGAGAACACTTTAAACTGAAAATCACAATAATACTGAATATTGATTAACATTAGACTGAATATGAACTAAAGTAATAACATAATACCAAAAAATCTAACATTCCCCCCCTTTTATTATTTTACTATGTGTGTAAACTTTATTCAAAAGCTAAGTACAGAAAAGAAAAGAATGGATCCAATAAATGCAAGAATCTTTTTTTCCTAATCTAACGCAGAAAATATACAATGAATAAATGGAATATAATGAAATAAATAAAAAATAAAAGAAACAACAAAAAATCAAATGCAGGTTACTCATCTCTACAACCACTTGTTGTAGGAGTCATTCAGCAAATGAATTCATCTGTTTATTGATTACAGAACTTCATCATCAGAAAACAAGTCGTCTTCATTTGTGTCATTGGTTATTTTCACCAGCTGATAGCTGACCACAGCAGTGTTAATTGTCTTTAGCATCATGCTTTGAAGGCATGGAATAATGCAACTTGTGAACAGGCAAAAAAGAATCAAAACACCCAGAATAGGTGTTCCAAGCTTCAACAGTAAATTCCACCATGGTCCGGAAGTGAGCCACGAAAGAAAGTCAGAAGGAGATCATCACTGCGTTCCACTTTCCACGTAATGTTTAAGTTCTTCCAGTTCATGGAGAGCATCAGAAATAGTTCCGCCAGTTCCTGTTTCATCAGGCACAAAAGTACAGCACGTTGGGCCAATGATTTTACAAACACCTCCCTGAGAGGCTGTGAGGAAGTCCAGTACAACACGGTTTTGCAGAACCATGTTTCTCAGTTCAGTCAGCTCTCTCATGGTGCCGTTGGCCAGCTGGTGTGTGCTGTTGATGAGTCGCAGTAATCCATATCTGTTGATTTCAACGTGACTTCGAACCTCTCCTATTCCAACTCCTGGAAACATGCCTTGCATGAACTTTTCTCCACCGTTCCAGATCCTGAACTTTCCAAGGACCTCCAGTGTCCGTTGTGAGGCCTCCCCAGCGTTTGACCTCTGGCATAACTGCACGCTTAGAGCGGGCAGCTAGAACGTGTTGTCCTTTCCTGATGAATGCAATCGGGCTCATTAGGGGGACCAAAGCACACAGTCCTCCCCAACTTCTTGGCAAGGCTGCATAAGCCTCATGTCCACAGAGAAAGTACCAGTCAGCCATTGTGCATGTTCCTTCGTCTCCTGACACTATGGCACTGCAATGAGTCCTTGTCCGTCTTCCTCTGGTCTGCTGGGTGACGTTAAAACTCCTCTCCTGAAGCAGGTTGTGACAGTTTGTGTTATTCTTCCAGGCATTACAGCCTTGGGTCGACCTCTGACCCTAACTGTTGCTGCAGTTGATGAATCTTGGCATCACTTCACAAAATGTGTAAACTTTGTTGCACAGGTTCCAAGGTAACATCCCAAGAGAAACGTGTCCGTTGTTGTAAACACAGCTCCTCAGAGACCCGGGTTTAGCTCCTGCTAAAGAAATGGTCTCTGGTATTTTCCATGCGGCTTGTGGGAACAGTGGAAACGGAAGTATGTCAGCATTAAATGAACAGTTCATAGATCCAAAAAGTCCTTTCGCGGCGTCTCCTGTCCGAAGTAGAACAGAATAATCCTTTTTGCACCATTTGCATCCCTTTGGCATGGGGACGCTGAGTCGTGGTTGTGTGCTCAGGCCATAGAGACACATCTGTTTGTCATCAGTGATGCTCCCTGGGTGCAGACCTGAGTTGTGTGTGGCGATTAGCAGCTGCGCACACACATAGCAGTTCACCTCGTTCTCCTCGTGAGCAGTCCTGTTCATCAGCTGCCACTACAGGTTGGTTCTGTAGTCATGTGGGTAGAAAGTGAGGTCACTTCCTCCTCCAAACATCAAACATACAGCAGTCACAGTGCAGTAGAAGATCCATCTGGCATATGGAGTCAGAATTTAGTAGTTATATAGTATTACCTCACCATTTTACCTTTTCCTCCCTGTTTACACATGGCATTGCCCATGTGTCACAGTCACTTAAGCTTCAAATAAAGTCTTTCGGAGGATTAATATTTAATTCAGGTGAACTCACAGGTTTATTGCTTTTAGAAGATATTTTAGCAGACAGGTCTTAATTGCAGGTTTATCTTTTGGTTTTTCTTTGTTAAATTCAGCAATATTGAACATTTTATTTATGTAAAATAAAAATGACCATCTTAAATTTAAACCAAATCTCAAATCCTCTAATTCAAGATTTTTCCTTTTTAATTTATTCACTATCAATCAAATCTAGATTAAAATGTTTTAGACTGAAATCTAGAAAATGTTGCTTTTATTCACAATCATCAGTTTTTGTAGCCATTTGCATCTACCAGGTTGCTTAAAGTCTCAGACTTTCACTTAACCTTGCATTTCAGACAAGTTAACAACGTAAGTTTTTTTATATTTTAAATTAAATGGTCAATAATTTAATTTAATTATTAAATTAAATTAATAATTAATTTAATTATTAATTTAATTTAA
>NW_006801425.1:5590-9838 GCF_000485575.1 Poecilia formosa
CGGAGGTCAGACGCACCGCAGCGAGGCTCAGACAGGAAAAGGAAAGAAGCAAATAAGAGTCAATTAGGGTTTGTTCGGCTTTCTGTGTCTTTTTTTTTCTTTTTACAAACATTTTCCATATAACTTTTCTTTCTTTTCATCTTATAGTTTTTAACCACTCTGTCATAACGGGGTTGGTGGTGGTGGTGAGAGACGCAGGAGACCCAGATGAAGATGATGATGAAAAGTTTAATTAGAAAGTGCTCAAAACAGTCCAGTTCAGGCAGCACGGCAGAAGACTAGCAACAGCTAAGTACTGGTAGCAACTGAAAATACACGACTGGAAACAAGAGCAGAGTCGACACAGGACTTATCAGTTCTGCTGTGAGCAACACGCATCAAACACACAAGGATCTGACTACGACAGGGAACACAGACAACAGGTGAGACTAAATACACTGGGAGTAATCAAGGGAACAAGACACACCTGGGAGACAATCAACGGGGAAGACGCAGACTCACAGGGAAACACAATCACACAGAAAAAACTCAAAAATAAACACAGAAACACGGATCATGACACACTCATTACCCAACATTTTAAGAAATCATAAATCCTTTCCTTATTCAAACACATATAAACATGAAACATGTTAAAAGCTGTAGTCTCTCTTAACCTGTACAATATTAACCTTTAAAATGTAGAATGTAAGTTTATGTTAACTTCATCTGTGTCACGTCTCACCAGAGAACAATGGATTTCTCTAAATTTGTCGATCTTAGTGCTGCAGACTGTGAGGTCAGCGGGCAGCCCTCCTCTCAAGGCCTAAGAGAGTCAAGAGGCTGGAATAATATCCAGGTCGGTACCTTACTCTGACCTCTGACCCCTCCAGTTATACAGCCAAAGGATCATTTCACCAAATTGGTGTTAATCTGATTACGACACAATATATTAAACATTGTTCTCTGAGGAAAATTTATTTATTTAATTTTATTTTTCAGCTTCTCCTCCTTCAGGAAAGTCATAATTCCACTTTTAGCATACAAGGAAGTTGTTCCTATGTTTTGATTTCAGTGAGACGTCTCTCAACTGGTTTTTCTTTGAAAGTGTAGGAATGCTAAAAAACAAAAGAAACACCAGTATTTCCTAAAACTAATTATTTCTGACTTGTGAGGTTTAAACCTAATTTTTAGTAACATTAAAAAATATTTTGCATGCACTGGTTTCGTACCGAAATTCAATTTCTTTTATTTATTTATTTATTTTTTACTTAACGTGTAACAAGCTGAACATATGTCCACCATTTCATCAATTTAGTCTGGTGGTTTGTCTTTTTTGGGTGTGGTAGAGCGTGATTTTAGGATAACTCCCGTTTGTGGTCTTCTCACTCCACCACCCCTCCTGTCGCCCCGTGCAGCATTCTTTGAAGGGCAGTTTCTTGCCCAGTGGCCAGTATTGCCACAAATCCAGCAGCCATTTAAATGCCGTGGATTTTATGGGGTGTTATTTTGGGGTCGTCGCCGATTGTGACCGAGGGGCCGCGGAAAAAGGCAGAGGTTTCTACTTCTCCAAAAATCCTCCAGATGAAAAACATCTGACCCTGTTTTGGTTCTTTGACTACTTTTTCTGCATGACATGCCCACGTCATCAGTTGTGGCAGCGTCATATTCAACCAGGTGTTTTTTTTAATCCAGCCCTCAATTTCAGGGCGGAAACTCGACATTAAAGCGTTTTTTAGTTGTTGATATACGCTTTCTGGTCTATCATAAGTGATCCCACTGTGAACTTTGAACTCTTTTTCAAACCGCAGACGAAAGTCGTCTACGTCCTCTGCAGCTTTTTGTCTTATCCCCGCTAAGTGATTGTAGTTTGCTTTTTTACGGAAAACTGTTCTAACCCTCTCACATACTGGATCCCACTGTGCTTTGAATGCTTCACTCAGTTCTGGGTTAGCTCCAACAGGGTATAGTATTGGGCCTAATCTACCATTTGCATCAGTAATTTTTCCCGTGTAATTTCCCCTTACTTTTGCCCAGTCTTTCCCTAGCGAGGTCATGGCTGCTTCCCCTGCTTCTATTCTGTTCAGTCTATAAGAATGAATTAATCCAGTCATGTCCTCTATCCGTTTATAACTTCTTTAGTCAAACTGATATTTGACAAGGACTCAAACCTTTATAACTTCTTTAGTTTTAAAATTCACCTATGTTTCTGTAGTTTTCGGGTTGTCCAGTTGGATCTCGTCACTCCGCCGTTGGCAGAGAAAGTCGGACCTACGTCACTGGCCCAGCGAAGAATTTTGCTTCCTGGGTCTTTCTTTCCAGGTCCAGTTGACTCTGGCCGTGCACGGATTCAGCGCGTCTTCCTCTGTCTGACAGCGGGGGAGGGAGAGATCCGGGTCACGGCACCAAGTAATGATGGGTATTTTCCTCGAACCTTCATGAAAGAACCACAGACAACGTATATGAATTTCATGACCAAGCTTTTGCAAAAGGAGAGGTCTCAGCAAACTGCTCCTCCGAGCCGTTCACTGAGCGTCTGAAGACCTTTGGTTACAGCTTGTCTTTTATTATCAAGCAAAAAGAGGGAGGAGAGACAGCAGAGACAATATATTACTGCACACAGGCAGTTTCTAAGGTAGGGAGTATTCCGGTTGATAAGGAGGCACCTGTGGAAACATAATTCAAGGTCTGGGAAACACACAGTTAACTGTTTCACAGGAAGACAAACAGGCAGATGGGCCTCTAGGTCAGTTTATACACACAGAAGGAAGAGAACACTTTAAACTGAAAATCACAATAATACTGAATGTTGATTGACTATTGATTAACATTAGACTGAATATGAACTAAAGTAATAACAAAATGATAATACCAAAAACTCTCTAACAGCATCTTTTTTTAGTTAACGGCTTGTTTCTTTCTTCCATCACTTCCGTGTTGCAGCGAGTTTCAGACGTTGCGCCTTCATTTTTCTTCTCTCTCCGCTGCTCCGTCTTGTCCAATCAGTGAACAGCAGCGAAGCTTGCATCACCTACCAAACCAGGCGGCCTGGCTGGCCCTGCTCTGAAGCAGGACCCTAAAAAGCAGGGTCAGCCCCGTTGAAAAGGGCTGGTGGAAACGCATTTAAAGCGAGCCGGCCGAGTAGAGCCGGTGGAAAAGGGGCATTAGTCAGGAGAACCAGGTGGACTTAATCTTCTAGCAATCAGAGTGCAGCTACTTTTGGTGTGACTGACCTGTCACTCCTGTTTGAGAGCATGAGAAGCAAACAGTGCTGGTAGCATGTAAATTCAGAACTGTGTAAAAGTTTCTACAAAATGTGAAAGACACCCGGTAAGCCTCACAATACTGCTGCTCATTGCTGAATTTCAATGGAGCAGCAAATGAACTCTGATTGTTGTATCAAATTGTTTAATCTTATTCAAGTCAAGCTAGTAAGTTAAAAAGCAAAAAAGAAGAAAAATACATTTGGTGTTTATTGGTTAAAGTAGAAAGAAAAAAATGTTGGTCAGAATGTTTGTGAAAATATTTAACAAACTATTGATAAAAATGCTAATTTATTTGTTGCTGTTGAATTTTACTATGAACTATTTATTTATTATACTTTTGAAATAACTGGTTTAAAGGGGTAGAAATCTGATTATTCACAATGTATTTATCTTGTTTATTTCAGAATGTAATAGTTGTTTCTGTTTCTTTTGAGGTTTTTCACCTACATCCTATGGGCTACGTGGACCATCATACAAAAAATAAAGCAAAGTCAACTAAATTAAAGGCTCTTTGAGTGAAATCCAGTTCAAACTTCACAGTGGAAACTATCCCTTTCAAGTGGGGAATCGCACAGCAAACCTAACCTGAAAAACTTGACACAGACCAAAGATCTTTAAGCTAAACAGTCATTAATATCTACAATAACCCTTTGAAGAATTTGAATTAAAATGAGTTACAAGAAGATTTTATTTCCTTTTGTGGTCAATAAGCTGTTTTTAATTATAATGTAAGTATAGCAGTAGAAATAATAATAATTTAAGTTAAAGAAGAGATAACTATTATGAACATCAGAATCAGTGTGAGCCCCACAGCCCTGAATCCGACGGCCAACTGCTGCTTATTTCTTGGTTCTCTCTGTTATTTTACCCAGACTGCCAGAACCACTTTGTGTCCAGACTTGGGTTTAATAAAACCTCTTTGTTAAAAACATCATCTGGTCTGGACTTTGTGTTTTCTGTGTGATGACATGAGGATGGTAACATATTGGTGGTCCATCCTGTT
>NW_006801426.1:0-7429 GCF_000485575.1 Poecilia formosa
GTATTACTGATTTCTATATTATTCTTCAACTTTTATAGTAAAAGATGTTCCATAGTAAAAAGGAAATTTCTTAGTTTGATTATAAAATGTTCAAATGTGAACTGCACTTTTCTACAAGGAATACAAATTATTCATTTACAAATATAATACTCTCCACATCGCAGATAGGACATTACGGTTAAATAAACATATTATATTTGAAGGCTTAACTTTAATTAATCAATCAAACCGATGTGCTCTGCGTTGAAATACTTTGTAAACCAAACATTTTCAACCAGACCTGTCTGAATAATATCGGTGTTTAACTCCCACGCACTGGGGAAAGCTAGCGGGAGTTTTTATAACAATGTGCCAGGAGTTAGGCGTTTTCTCTCGGTATACCGAACCTGGAGTGCCCAGCCAGCTGACAGCTGGAGGGGAGCTGGCTGTTAAAGCAGCGGTAGCAGACAGGTCCGAAAATGTCAGAGCAATATTGCAATTAGGTGATGTATTGATGAACCGAGCATATATTTGAGATTTACACACTTTCATTCTCGCCTAAAAACGTTGAACCAAATCACGTTGTGTCATTTAAAGTGTTATATAGCTAAATAATTTGTCGCTATTCACCGCCATTATCGCTCTGCCTGAATGCCCAGTTGGAACCCGCAATGAATTATGGGATATCGTGGGCCGTGAAGGATACACTGGACCCATCCTTCAAATCTGGGGAAAAGAAGGACGCATTTGAAGGATGCATTTGAAGGAGTCTTTGAATTCGGACAGGCCTTGTCGCCACGCTATGACGTAATCGGCCTACAAATCCGTCCTTCGAAGAATGCAGACCCTGAATTCGGACACAGCTATAGTTAATTTAAGAATATTTAATGAAAAAACAAATAATCAAACTTAGAAAAATGAAAAAAATCTAGGGAACAAAAAAAAGCAAAACAAAGACAAACTGGAGATACGGGAAGATCACAAGGAAACCAGGGAGAAAAAAAGAAAAGTGAAGAGACAAACCGGCAGGTGTGAGTGGAGGGAGTGGAAGCAGACTGTGAAGGGATAGAGAAAGTGGCTAAGGAAAGGGGAGAAGATTACACAAAGGAAAACAACCAAAATACAAACACAAAGGAGTAAGGAGACTAAAGGAACCTAATTAAAGTAGAACAAAGGAAAATAACTAGAAACAAGAAATAAACATAATTAGAAGAACAGATGTGGAAAACAAGGCAAAATTAAATGGAAACAACTAAGGAACACCAAAAGAATCTGAGGAAGATTCTGATGGAACAGCAGCCTAGGAGGACGCCGACGGCGGAGCAGAAACTTAGGAGGATGCTGGCGAACAGCAGCCTTGGAGGACGCTGGCAGCGGAGCAAGTACCTTGGGAGACATTAGGGGTAGAGTGGGAACCTTGGGGATGCTGGGGATATGTCCGTCCTGACCTCCTGAGCCTTGTCACAGGTCCTGTCGACATCCTAGTTGACTTCCTGAGCCTGGCTTGGAGGTCGATGGGACCTGCGACACTGGCAGTGGAGCAAGTACCTGCCGGCGGCAGAGCAGGAACTGGGAGGCCGATGGGACCCATGACGAGGCGCCGGAGGCCGATGAGACACACAACGAAGCCCTGGAGGTCAGCCGGGCGACCTATAGGACTCGTTACAAAGCCCTGGAGGTCAGCCAGGAGACCGAAAGGACTCGCCGCAAAACCCTGTAGGTCAGCTGGGAGACCAACGGGACTCGCCACGAAACCCTGGAGGTCGGCCAGGAGACCTAAAGGATTCGCCACAAAACCCTGAAGGTCGGCCAGGAGACCTAAAGTACTTGACACGAAACCCTGGAGGTCAGCTGGGAGACCAACGGGACTCGCCACGAAGCCCTGGAGGTCAGCTGGGAGACCAACGGGACTCGCCACAAAAACCTGGAGGTCAGCCGGGAGACCAATGGGACTCGACACGAAGCCCTGGAGGTCAGCCGGGAGACCAACGGGACCCGCCATGAAAACCTGGAGGTCAGCCNGTCGCACTCATTCTTGTTCCTTTTTGTCTGGAGAAATTGAAAAACTGCTCAATGTTTTCCTTTATTTTTTTGTTAGGAATTTACTTTTAAACTTGAAAATCTTTTGCTTTCAATCTCTTGTTAGGTGACAATCCTTGTGCTTTCTCTCCGACTTCCGCAATGGTTATGACCGTGCAGCTTTGTGATCAATTTACATGATGTTACAAATTGATATCACTACCTCAGCAGGACAACTAGAAAACTGCTGAAGTTGGAATAAAAACAAACTTTACAGCTGAAAGCAGCTCTGCTTAGCTGATGGCCATTGGAGACAGTTCAACTGGTAATATATCACCAAGGCTGAAATCCACACTTGAGGACAATGGACTGGACGGCAGGGTGCGAGGTCCAACTGTCAAAAGGAAACATTGTGCCCAAAAACAGAAGAAGGGGAAATGGGTGGGCGTGTTGACCCAGCTCATGCCTAGGAAGCCACCAATTCCGACTCCCTTTCTGGCCAATGTCCGCTCACTGGGTAAGAAAATGGATTTGTTAGATCTGAGGTTAAGAGTTTCTGCAGAGATGAAGAACTGTGCTGTTTTTCCCTAACGGACACCTGGCTTAACAGCAACATGCCAGACTTTAGCCTTCCAGATCAACGGTCTTCAGTTATGCCAAGCAGACTGTGACCAACGGTCAGGAAAAACACAGGGAGGAGGACAATATATGTAAGTGAATGAAGGTTGGTGTACGAACTGTGGCCTGGTTAAAAGCTGTCAGCCATACTATCTGCCTCGGGAGTTTGTTCGTCACCATTATTTACATTCCGCCGGGTGCTAACGGCAACGAAGCATCGAAGGAGCTCTATGACACCATTAGCTCACTAATGGTGTCATAGTGAGCTAATGACACCATTAGCTCACTAAGGTGCTTCATCTGCCTTTGGGTGCAGATGAAGCACCCAAAGGCATTTTACATGGTTGCAGGGGACTTTAACCATGTGAAACTGACGGACACTCTGCTCAGTTTTTATCGGCATGTCATCCTTCTTACACTCTGGATTGTGTGTACACTAACATTCACGGTGCATACGAAGCTTTTCCTCGCCCCCATCTTGGCCTCTCCAACCACATCTCCATCTTGCTGGTGCCAGCATATCGTCCGCTGATGACACGGATTAGACCAAGGAAGAAGACAGTCCCTGTGTGGCCCAGGGATGCAGCCTGTGCGCTCCAGGACTGTTTTCAGTCCACAGATTGGCAGGTCTTCANGAGGTCAGCCGGGAGACCAACGGGACTCACCACGAAACCCTTAAGGTCGGCCAGGAGACCAACTCGCCACGAAGCCCTGGAGGTCGGCCAGGAGACCTAAAGATTTGACACAAAACCCTGAACGTCGGCCCGGAGACCAACGGGACTCGCCACGAAAACCTGGAGGTCAGCCGGGAGACCAACGGGACTCGCTACGAAGCCCTGGAACTCAGTCCAGAGACCAGCAAGTCTGATTGTCTGGTGACGAAGGAGACCTGAGTTCGATGGCATCAAGTTCCGATAGCCCCGCAGTCCTGCGGGCCTCAAGCTCTCCTGCCAACATCTTTCAAGCGATTAACTCTTCTGCCATCAGCCCCCCAAGTGTCAAGCTCCTCTGACACCGCAGTCCTGCTGTCTTCAAGCTTTTCTGCCACCGACAATCAAGTGTGAAGCCTGGAGCCCTCATGACACTTCTTTATTTAGAAGTACCATGGTTGAACCCAGTACCTCAGATTGTCTGTTTTGTACATTTTCAGAAATGTATTGGTGAGGCCTCGGTAATTTGTTGACAGTCCCTAAGTGAACCTTCGAGCTCGGGCCGGGAGCGGTGGAGAACAGCTGGCCGAAATTAGCGTTCATAAAGCGGATCAACCTTAAGCTAAATGCCCCTTACTCCGCGGAGCACGAATATCCAATATCCAACTTGAAAGCAACTTCACTGCGGTCGGTAACGCAAAGAAAACACCGGTGTTCTGACTAGTTTGTTTTGGTCTGTGTACAGCAAAGATGGCGCCGAGCGACGTAAACGTCATACGCTGTGACGTCAGCTCCAAACCTCTATAGCCTAGTATTATTCAGTATTAATCATTATTTATTTATGTTTATATGTATATAAATATGTATTGATAAGACGAGAGCGGTCCATTAGGCGTCTCGTCTGTCCTTTTATTATGTCTATGTGAGAAACAGCCCGGTCTACGGAAGACGGGTCCTTCGAAGGCCACGAATATGGACAACCAGAAGAGAGAGAAGCTGTAGCCTTCGGCCAGCTGCCTAACCTCCATCTCGGCGTTATGTTGCTTAGCAACCGTGACAACGTGAAGCACAGAGTGGCGAAGGGAAAAAAAACGGACTCGAAGTTTTTTTTTTTTTTTACTTTTTATTTCTGAATTATTCTTCACCTTTTGTAATAAAGGCTATTCCATAGTAAAAAGGAAATATTTTTGTCTGATTCTAAAATGTTTAAACATGTATAGCAAGGGATGTATGCAAATTATTCATTTTCAAATAATCTCCATATCTCAGGAAGTAAGACATTACATTTAAATAAAACTATTATGTTTGAAGGCTTAACTTTAATCAGTGAAACCCATTTGCTCAGGAAAAAATTACTTTAGTGAACCAAAAATATTTACAGCTATTACCAGACTTAATATCTGTGTTTCACCTCCACTCATAGGGGAAAACTACCGGGAGATTTTAAAACGATTTACCGGGAGACATGGGTTCTCTCTCGGTGTACCGAACCTGGAGCGCCCGGCCAGCTGACAGCTGGCGAGGGGAGCTGGCTGTTAATGCAGGGGGAGCAGACATCTCCGAAAACGTCTGAGCAATATTGTAATTAAGTGATTTATTGATTAATCGAGCAGATATTTGAGATCTATACATCTATATTCTTGCCTAAAAACTTTGTAAAAAATCAATTTGTGTAATTTTAAGTGTAACACAGCACAAATAATTTTGCCGCCATTGCTGCCTTTCTGAACCATAGACATCAATATGTTCTGAACACCCATTTTAAAGGATGCAGACACTAAATTTGGATACAGCTGTTTTTGTTCGACTCCCTCTAGTGGTCTGGAGTACTTCCGTTTTCATTTGTGGTTGTAGTCTTTATTGTTTGCGTCTCTTTTTTTGTTTGGTCTCTTTTTTCTTTGCTGCATTTTATTCGCTTTCTTTTTGCATCTCTTTTTTTGTTTGCATGTTTTCTCTGTTACTGCGGATTTGCACCTGTCGACCACCGTAATGAGCAATTTAAAAATTTTAAAAATAAATACATGCCACAGTTATTTCAATTACATAAAATTTACTGAACATTATACATGTAATTGTGTGTGTGTGTGTGTGGGGGGGGAATATTGTCTATCAATGTTGGATTATTTCCTCCCCCCAGTGATTAAACACATTCGAGCTCAAGAATGCGTCAGCAGTAGATGTTTTCAGCCTGAAATTTCTTCTCTTTTTGTCTATTAGTGTATCCACTCCATTCAGAGAAAAAGTTTTGGTTATAATTGTGACCCCATTTTAGCCACAATTTTTGCAACATTATTTGCAGAAAAACATGCAGAGAGAAAAGAACCAAAAGTTCAGGGAATAGATCTGGGAAAAACCTACTCGAAAACAACCTTTAAACAATCTTCTCAATGTGTTGCACACGGTTGTTGGCTGACACCAGTTTCTGGTTCTTTGAAAGCAAAGTGAAAAAAAAAATCAAAAAGAGAGAGGCATAGGCGAAATTAAAAGATCGAAATTTCAGCATGTGGAAGCTAAAATAATTCCTGGTGGAACTTTTGTGGTAATCTTTTTTTTTCCTCCTTGATTCATTGATTAGGCTTTACTAACTCCTTATTTTGTTCTAACTTACTGACTTAAACCTCATTCTTTGTTTAAATCTACCTGCTGTGCTACTATGGGAGAAACGCAGACAGTCATGGTTGTGAATATGGCTCACCTCCCAGGGTAGAATAGCCTTGGGGGGCATCGCAAGCACAGTTAACTTAACCACTGATTATAATGTTGGTATTTTAGTGAAGCTTTTGATTCAAAGCTTAATCCAAAGTCTGATAAGTGGATGTATGATCCACAACTGATCACTCCACCATTTTATGCAACTCATAATGCATTTTACAGCTTTGTGTATCCTGCATTTTATTGCACTTGTAAAAACTTAGCAGCTTTATCACCTAGGCAAGAATTATGTTTTTTCTTTTTTTCTCTCTTTTGTTTTACTATTACACAGGAACTAAATAAAAGACATGAGTAAAAAGTTTAAAAAGTGACACTTTTATCTAACTTGAAAACGGATATCTAAATTCCCATTCGCCATAAAGTAACACAAGATGACAGCTTTTTTGTTTCTCCTGCTTGCACATGTACATAAAGTAGCAACAGCTGCTTCACTGGATTGGACATTCTGATCTGCAAAACCACAGCACGCAATTACAACTTGTCCTGTACTGCAGCCTGCTGAGCACATTAGCCGTAAGTGGGAAAAGTAACGAAAGAAAACCTTAAAAAAAAGAAGTAAAAATTAAAAATCACCTCGTTTGTGTGAAGTGTTTTGGTTTTTTTTCTTTTTTGTTACATTCCCGACTCGGTCAGAATATACCCGACCGAGTCGGGAATGTGCTTGGTTGGGTACACTCCCGACCCTGCACAGCAAAAACTAGAGAGTTAAAATTTCAGGGTTAGACGTGTAAGAGTTAATTTTAACTCATTAAGTGTTTTTTTTTTTTAACATTTAGCGATTTAAATGATGCCCAATGTTGGAGTTATTTCGCAAAGTTGATTGCGTTGGTGTTGAATCAAATCTGCTGGAAGTAAAATAAGCTCCTCCCCTCTGCTTCACAGTCTTCGTTTGATTTCAATCTGAACACGGCTCCATTTTGTTCATCTCCTGTTCTACACGGTAAGTGTCCAACTTACTAAATATTTTGTCCAGCACTATTACATTGACAGAGTAAGTGATTTGTCTTTTTGTACCAATTACCAGTTGAAAGGCAGCTGAATATGTCCATTTTGTAACAACTTTACACAACCTGTTAGCTAGCAGCCCACGTGGTAGCTAGTACCACCACACCTGATATTGTTGTAATGGTAATTAATTACAACAATATCAGGTGTAAAACATATTTTGTCAGACTATATACTCGTGAAAAATATACTTCCATGTTGTTTGCCGTTTAAAATGATAATTTCGGCCTTGTGAATGTAAGAGGTAACATGGACCGTCAATGAGCCGAAGTCACGTGCCACAAATTGTAGAGAAACGTTGCACTGAGGGGAACGCTTGACCTATACCTTATTTTGTTTTGTCTAGGTTTATCCCAAAATGCTGATCCATGTAAAGTATGGTGACCTGCAAAAGTATGTGAGGTTGGAGGAGGTCGAAGGGCTGTTTGACTTTCATCAGTTTCACG
>NW_006801426.1:8100-9547 GCF_000485575.1 Poecilia formosa
ACAGCTTGATGGGAATGCCTGCCAGGAGGCCATATCTCTGCTTAACCACACCACAGACAGGTCCGTGATCTTTCAGAAGATGAGAGAGACTTTTGAGCACCGTCACAAGCTTATTGAACATGCCAGTGAAAGAACTGATATTCTGAGAACGTTCCCGAGGTTCCTGGACACAAAAGGATTGGTAAGTATTCAAGTGAGTTGTTAAAGTCTTTAAATGTGGATTTTTACCTTGTTATAATGGTTTGATTTCTGCTTATTATTAAAGATTGATCAAGACTTCAGGCTTCTATTCAGTGAAGAAACCTCAACCAGACTGCTGGAGAAGTGGGATGTGTTCTTCAAACCAAATGTCATCAAGGAGGCTAAGCGTCTCACTTCTACACCTGAGTTGAGAAGTTTGATGCAGTCAGCGGAAAGTCTTCAAAGCGATGACCTCGCTAACACATCTAGTAAGTACCTAGGTATATCTGAAAATACTTGTTCAGAGTACTCATAAAGTTCTGATATTATATCTGAAAAATTTTATAAATTTGTCCTCAGGCAATGACCAAGAAATGGCCTCGCTGTTACTTCTCTTACATCTCCTACCACCGCAGCCAGGAGGACAGAAGTCTCCAAAAATCAGTGCAAGTGATGCAGTTGAGAGACTTGTTGTCTTTCATAAGGTAATTGAAATTTAAAATATGCAAAGTAATTTGTCTATTTCCTTTTATAGACATGCATAAATACAGATGTTTGAATGACAGCTTTGAAGATGTCTGGGCATACTTTAATTTTTTATGTAACATGTATCATAAAGCTGCATGTTTTGTTTCTTATGTTTAGTGTATATCTTTTTAATTTTAGTCATGCTGCAGTTTGGACAAGCATCTCCGGGGTCAACGGGGTTTGCAGCCCTACCTACTTGCTGTTGGGCGTCAGAAAAGCAAGATAGAGAACTTCTACATCGTCTTGGATAAGTCCCTCATCCCTTGCGTTTCTAATGAATGTTTGTTTGTTGTACCACAATTTAAAATGTTGGATAAATAAAGAGTTTAAAATTGATATACTTGTGTCAAGTTTTTTTTTATAATTATTATAATTAATTAATCATAATTATGAAGTAACTTTTTTTGGAGTAAATAACATTTAAAAGTGTTAAATCAACACTAACAAAGTAGTACATTTTTGTTCTTGGATCAGTGTTATCCATTGTATCCCACAGTGTTAAATGATCCCTGTTTTGTGAGTTAAATAGGTAACTCTGATAAAATGTTAAAATTGTAACTTTTGAAAGTGTTAATTTAACATTCATGAGTGTGGACTATATAAACGTCAAAAAAATGTTAAAATCAACTCTGTAGGAGTTAAATTAACACTGGACTTTTTGCTGTGTGCTGCTGCGCTGACGCACACAGCGTTCATACCCCACTGCGCAGCCGCTGCATTCGCGGTATAGCGCGGGGCT
>NW_006801427.1:0-1014 GCF_000485575.1 Poecilia formosa
GTATAAGTCTGACAGTTTGTTCACCAAGTTACTGTGCTCTCTGAGAGGATCTGTAAGTATTTGACATCGTTCTATGCCCATCGTTGACATTAGTCTCTAACAAAATGTTGGATCATCTACCAGGAACAGTGGAAACAGCATGAGTTTCTGTAGTGTAGTGGTTATCACGTTGGCTTCACACGCAAAAGGTTTCTGGTTCGAAACCAGACAGAAACAGATTTTGCATGTTCTACTCATCACAGGTGTTTACTAAAGGTCAACAAGGGCTCTGTGGTGTCATGGTCTGTACTCTGAATCCAGGCATCTGAGTGCAAGCATTAGTTGAAATTTTCATGCATTGCATCTCACATCATCAACTTTGGAACCTCAAACTGAAACAGAGCAGAGAAGTTCAGTTTCTGTAGTGTAGTGGTTCTCATGTTTGCTTCACACACAAAAGGTCTCTGGTTCGAAACCAGACAGAAACAGATTTTGCATGTTCTATTCATCACAGGTGTTTACTAAAGATCAACAAGGGCTCTGTGGTGTCATGGTCTGTACTCTGAATCCAGGCATCTGAGTGCAAGCCTCAGCTGAAATTTTCATGCGTTGCATCTCACATCATCAACTTTGGAACCTCAAACTGAAACAAAATAGAGAAGTTCAGTTCCTGTAGTGTAGTGGTTATCACCTTTGCTTTAAACGCAAAAGGTCTCTGGTTCAAAACCAGAAATAGTTTTTGTAGGTTATGCATCTCTTGGGGTGCAGGGAGACAACAAGAGCCTTCCTCTTTGGTGATGGTTCATTTGCCAATCAGCTTCTTTGAAATCGAAGCTACTTTACTTCAATTACCAATTGGCAGTTCTATGGCGTAATGCATATGTGTCAAACTCAAGGTCATCTTTGCATAAAGTCTATCATCATGTCTGCCCATGTGACTTGTTTTTATCATTTGTTTTCTTACCTTTAAACACTGATTTAAATATTGTAATTTTTAAACTGAGCAGTAATTTTACATCCATGGAAACTCAAATG
>NW_006801427.1:2014-9858 GCF_000485575.1 Poecilia formosa
GTTTGTAGATGTATCCGGCACTGCACAGGTCCACCACAAGAGCGAATCTCTATTCAAAAGTGGCACCAAACTCCCTTTTGCTTTGTGTTACCTTGTCTGCCTCTTGTAATTCTTCCTTCATTTGTCCGTCCCTCTTTATGGTCCGTGTAGTACAACCACTGCTCTGCCATGTTTTCTTCCGATTGTCCATCCTTTGCAGCTAGTGCAGGGGTGGTCAATCCTGGTCCTCGAGGGCCGGGGTCCTGCAACTCTTAGATGTCTCCCTGGTCCAACACACTTGAATCCAACAGCTTAATCACCTCTGAAGTGCAGTCAGGTTCTCCTGAGCCCTGCTAACGACCTCATTATTTGACTCAGGTGTGTTGAAGTAGAGACACATCTAAAGGTTACAGGAGACTGGCTCTCCAGGCCTGGAGTTGCCTACCCCTGAGCTAGTGCATGTCATTTCTTTATTTCTGGTCCTTCTTTCCTTTCTTTTGACTATTGATTTTCTTTCTTTTTTCCTTCTCATCCTCTTTTTCTGATTTGACTGTGTGCAGCAAACTTTTATTCATTATATTAAGTAAGTCACAGACTGAAACTCCCAACAGAGATGTTTATATCTTCCAATTAAAGCTGTTTTGTATTTACTAGTCAGTGCCATTTGTGAACTGTGGGCTGTTAATGTTTCCTGTTGATATTTGTCTAAGCTACATAATAATGACCACATAGATATCTTTCAAACCCAGCACTGTATTAAATTATTGCTGGTTGTTTCAGAACAAAATAAACTTATCTTACCTCTGACCAGTGGTGGAGAAAGTACTCAAAAAATTTACTTAAGTAAACGTACAAATACACAGACAAAAATGTCCTCAAGTAAAACTACCACATTAACATTTGTACTTAAGTAAAAGTAAAAAAGTACTGGCTTTTAAAAATACTTAAGTATTAAAAGTAAAAGTACTTGCTGAATGCATTACCTAATCCCTAATATAACATAATTAGTGAACTGATCATATTTAATTTTAATACATTAGAAATATGCCATTTTAATTAACAATCCCACAGATAGTTTAGAATTAGATATGTGATTCTATGTATCATAATTTCAGGGATGGAAACATCTTGTCTCCTGTCCCAACATAGCATGAACTTCACTTTTTTTTACCACTGGTGGCTTTTATTTTGAAAGAAATCCAACAGAAAGGGGATGGAAAGAAGGTGGGTGGGGGAGGACATGCAACCAAGGAGCCAGTAGCAGAGTTGTAGTCAAGAACACCTTCCCAAGACCAAGTCAAGACCAGCACCCCGCGTGACACAGAAAAATTAAGTTTTACCTTCAAAATTGCTTCTCAAATTGATCTGAAATATCCACATTCCCATAAAACACCTAGATATTAAATACTTCAAGCTGAAATAAATTTAATCAGTAAAGATCCGTCCAGAAGATTCGGATCGTTCCTGAATGTCATATCAATGCAGACTTTGGTTACAGCGTTGTCCCATATGTGCGACACCTCAGTCAACACCTCCTCACAATAATTCAGCGCATGAGTGACAACTTTTTTTTTATTTTTTATTGCAGATGCAACATATGTGTCTCTGTACAGCTAGCTTTGCTAGCATCACGTCCACAGATCTTACCTTTCTTTAAGCTTTCCTTCCCATTGACGCTAAAAGTTGGACGAAGTCCCCACCGCCTGTGAAAGCGAAGCGCTGCTTATTTTACATGTCGCCATATCTTATGATATATGCAGCGCTATTATATTACTGACGATCAGACAGACATCTTCTCCCGCTCAGAGGAAACCACTGCGCATGTCTGGAGCTCCGCCTGCGAGTAACGTAACACTAAGTCACGTTATTGCTTGGATTTTACGGCGCCACCTTAAGACCCTGAACTTCACATTTTAACGGACAAAAAGAGCAACGCGACTTTGATGTAACGAGTAACGCGACACTTTTGTAGAAATGTAGTGAAGTAGAAAGTACAGATACTTACTGTAAAATGTAGTGGGGTAAAAGTAGAAAGTATCCATTATTAAATCTACTTAAGTAAAGTACAGATACACGAAAATTGTACTTAAGTACTTGTACTTTGTTACTTTCCATCACTGCCTCTGATATCTTATCACACTATTGAGCTGGTGTCAATACAAAGTTACTTCTAGCTTTTTAAAATAAACAAAACTTGATTCATTTAGGTAATATTAGCTAGTTAAATTAAATTTGTTCATCATGAAGCCATAGCTATTTTTAGTGGGATATTATTAGACTTTAGAAATTTTGTCAACAGTTCACAGAGGTTGATATTTTTTACATGTTAAACTGATTGTTGTTAAACAAGATAAAGATGAGTGTTTATCTTTATCTTATAGGGTGAGGAGTAATGATATCAGTTCATAATCTAGACAGATGTGTTTCATACATACTAGTAGGTATGTGTTACATTAGAAAATTTTAAAATAAGTCATTAGAGAGCTAAGCTTTCGACTTGGGGGTTAAGATTCCAAATTTGGTTTGGAAAAAACAGTGACAAACATCAGTTTCAAATTCAAATGCAATTCATATTTTCCCTTTTCCATCCATCCATCCATCCATCCATCCATCCATCCATCCATCCATCCATCCATCCATCCATCCATCCATCCATCCATCCATCCATCCATCGTGGCAATGGGCTGGAATGAATCTCCAGCAGCCATGGATAAGTTGATGTGTTTTTATCACTCCGATTGAGTTCATCTACTTTAGAACCTGGTCAGGGCTGTGGGACTGTTGGACTGTGGGATGAAGCTGCGTACTCCGGCTTCCCACAGTCCAAAAACATGAGTGTTAGGTTAATTTATCTCTCCAAATTATCCTTAGATGTGTGAGTGTGTGTGTGCAGGGTTATTTGTCCTGTCTGTCTCTCTGTTGCCTTATGATGGACTGACAACCTGTCCAGGGTGTAACCTGCCACTTGACCCATGATTGCTTAAGATATCCACTGGTCCCTCTTGTGACCCTTCAAGGATGAATGTGTTGAGATAATGTATGGATGGACAAATGACTCATAGCCAAGGTTTTGTACTTCAAAGTTTAGTAACACATGGTGTGAATTGCCTGCGCTTGAAAAAGATAGGAAGGACACTGGGATGTTTAGGATCTTCGAAGTGGAAAATTAATGAGTTTAAGTTCTTGGTAGATTGAGTGTAGAATGCCTGGAGTGATTTGAAATAGAAAGGTACCAGAAAGACAAAAAGAGAAGGTTTACAAATCGGGAGTGAGGCCAGCTATGTAAGGTGTGTTGCAGACTGTGCCACTGATGAAAAGACAAGAGAAAGAGTTAGAGGCAGTTGAGTCAACGATACTAAGATTTACTTTGCGAGGGATGAGGATGGACAGGATTAGGAATGAGTATATCACAGGCAGAGAGCTCAGACGTGGAGCGGAGAGCCTGGGCGTATTGGGAGAAGATGGAGCTGCCAGGCAGGAAGAAAAGGGAAAAGATTTATAGATGTGGTGAGGGAGGACATACAGGTTAGTAGATCCAGTGGGCAGGAAGCGATGGAAACGGATAATCCGCTATGTTGACCCTTAACAGGAGCAGCTGCGGGAAGAGGAGGAAGAACATTTCCCATTGATGTGTTGGCGCTTTGAGGTTGATTTTCAGCCATTTTTTTCATTTCCCTTGTCTCTTAACTTTGCACAGTACAATGAAAGAACCACGCTGCTGAATCACACAGCTGTCATCCACTTTGAAAAAAAAAGAGATATATTTACGGTACCAAAAAAAAAGTGACTGCTTTTAGTGTAGCTCTAATCATAGGTGAGAAAAAAAACACGACTGTGGGATCTAAGATAGACAAATACGTATTACCAGCAAATTAAACATGCAAATATTTAAAGGACAAGTGTCATCACATTTTGGAGACAGAAACTAAAATATAAATATACATTCCATAATGTTTGAAGCAGACAAGTAATTTTAAAATGCACTTCTTGACACAAAACCAGCCTTTAGAGCCCTATCTAGAATGGGAATGCATAAGAAGCCTCAGAACGCTGCACATTCTTTAATTGTATACTTTTATGAATATAAAAATGGTGAATGGATTCATATAATCACTATTTCACAAAACAGATAAGAGTGTAGTATGCCTTCCTACTTTCTTTGCAGAACTAGGAAAGATGGTTTGTTTTGTATATCAGACGAAGATGGAAATTTGACATCTGACATCTCTTGTTTCAAAAATAATTTTGCCCTTAAATGATGAAACATTTGAGTTTTGGGCTCAAGATAAATTACAACTCCTGGCTGAGGAACAAGAGCACATCATAGTTCAAGTCAACAGAGAAGACAGAAAACTTAAACAGTGAGTCAGCACCAGACCACTGTTGAGACTGATGTTATTTGAGAGTATTGTGAAGTTCTCAAATAGGAAAAAAAAAAAAAAAAAAAAAAACATCTGCTTAGCTTATTAAATAAATTAAATCCATAAGTGCTTTGTTAAAATGTTGATCCTTTACCCCTGGCAATTAGCTGAGGCTGCAACAATTGTTTGGTTTTAGTTTGCTTTGGTTATATCTTGGCTTGTTTGGGTGAATATATGGTAAATTATTTAAAATGTTGTCCAGCTAAATAAAAACAAGACTGAAGTAATTATTTTGGACCTATCAAGGAACAATCAAGAGTCAGCACATAGCTCCAGCTAGAAACTCCTGATCAGGTCATAAATCTGAGTGTAGGCATGGAGCCTTTAAAGCCTAGAAATAAAATTGCCTTGTGTTGCTTAAATTCAATGAAATTACCACAAGTTAAAACTTATGCTCTGGTTATTGCAGTTGTGGACTTTTTCAGCATTTCTAACAGTACAATCTGTTTCTGAATCTCATCTTTTTCAACATCGAGAGACCAATACTTTTCAGATTTTATTACCTAATAAAAGACATTGTGAAGGTCCATACAGATTGGTTTCATTACAGCTGCTTTTCTGCTCTGTCAACTCATACTAAACCCATGCCTGTGATATCTAACCATGGCCCAGCCCTGTTCATGACATCCCACGTCCTGCCGAGTCATAATTCAATAAGGATGATACAACCGACATGCCACAGTCAGCCGGTCACTCAATCTCATCCCTACCTATTCTCCTCATTGGCAGATAAGAGACAGTGATTGCACTCTGTCACTTTTATTCCCCCGCTCGATGGAAGAGAGATGGATGGCGAAGAGCGGGGTGGGGAGAAGTCGGGCTGCCTGCCGCTTGATCGAATCAGCCCTCCCACAATATCTCCCTTCTGCCAGTTCCCCCTGCAGCTCCTGCGTGCCTGCTGGCATTTGAAATGTGGATCTCTTGTGCAGCAGTGGAGAAAAGTGAGAGAGCCACACATCAAAATGGTGGCATTACTCAGGAGGGGATGTCTTTGTCTTCACAGCCTTTTCCTGCAGCATTCATCGAAATGAAAAGATAATTAAGTCATCAGAAATGATCACCTTTTCTTTAAAATGTCGAGATCATTTTAAAGATCTCTACATTTAAGGTGCCAGTTTATGCCGCCCTGGCATAAACTGGAGACTGCTTGAACAGTAATTTTACTGTCCATTATTATTAAAGTCAATTTTATTTTAGCATGTATTGGAAGGTTGCACACTAACAGGAAAACCCCAGCTTCAAAAGTGATGCCTCCAAGCAAAGAGGAAATGGTATGGAGTATGGAGGTGGTAGCATTAGACTTTGGAGCTGTTACGATACTAATTGTACTGGTGACTTCTTTATGGGAGACACAATGATGGAAAATGATAGCTATGTCGAAATAATTCATTATCTTAAATTATAATCTAACTGATGAAATATGAAGACAACAGGGTTTTCCAGTCCAACTGGATTTCTTATCAGTCACAAAAAACATGAATCAATATTTCTGGAATAGGTAAAAAAAAAAAAAACAGGTTCCAGTTGACCTTCTGGAGTGTCCTTCCCAAGTAGGGTGAAAGCAATTAATTTATTTCTACTATTTCTGACTACATTATGTCTGAAGCTTGTAAATTGCTTTTTTTATTACAAGCTTTTTAGTTGAGGTGCAACTTGATGGGAGTGAGGTAAAAGCGATGGGAGTATTGAGTTTGCTTTTCCTTTTGAACCCATTTATATACTCAAACTTGTACACCCAATTTAATTTTTGAAAACTGACCGAAGTATGTTGCATAATCACTCAACCTTAGAAAATAGCATTTTAAATATATCAGGGAAACTAAATCTTAGCTTGCCAACTTATGGACATTTATATTATCTTGGTTTAGAAATAAAATATATTGATTTAAACTGGAAAAGAAAGACTTCAGAACTTGGTTGGCTTTGGGGAATCCTAGAGAAACTGGCCTGTCTAAATGGGTGGTCAACTCAATGGCTCAACTTGATGATGGGAGGAATTCAAAGAGGTTAAAATGAAGGACTTTTAGTTGGTCTCAAGGAACATCTGGAAAACTCTGTGAACTTAGAGGGGAAAATGGGCATTGTTTGACTGTTGGACTTGACACACCTTTTCAATGACACATGGAGGACTGGGACATACATTTTAAATAGAATAAAGCAAGGGAACCTCGGTGTGTGTTCCAAATATTGAGGAGACACATCTGCATTGGAAGAGCTTTCTCTGGGGTGTTGGTAAGTAATTGTTGAATCTTTCCTTCAGGAGGAGAAATATGTCTTTCATCCCGCCTCCAGAACAGAGCAAAACTGCTGAGGGTATCTTGCATGTTTGGGTGCCAGTTCACATGTGTTTTGTGGATTTGGAGAAGGCTTACGGCTGTATCTCCTGATGTGTTTTCTGGAAGGTGTTGTGGGAGTACGAGGTGCTGGGGATGCTTTTAAGTCTAAAGTGAGGCTGGGTTCATTTTCACAACTAAAAAAAGCCCTAAGGAAAAGATAGAGTTCTGACAAACCTTAACCCCGTTTGAGGACACCAATTAATAGACTTGTTTTTTCTCACTACTGTGCCTGATTTGCTGTGAGACTCTTTTAGTCTTTATGTGCATCTCTTCATTACTTGTGTGTGTCTGCATGTCTCTGTGTGTGTGAGCACTTCACTGTTGCCCGGAAATCCTCCAAAGACAATCTGAGAACAAGATAATGACCTGCTGGCCTTGGCCAAAATAATACAGCTGTCCATCTCACACTCCAGGGCTTGTTTTGGCAGATGAGAAAATTCGAACCTTGTTCAACACCTAAAGAGAGTTTGCTTGGAACTGACTGACATACAATAGATGGGTTGAACTTAAACTGAAGCCTAATTTCTGGTAAAATGTTAACAAAATAATTGCCACTTAACAGGCTCATCTTGACACAAAACAGACTGAGGGATGATCGCCTTAATGCTGTCAAACTGCAAAGCTCCAGATCTGCATTCATGTCACACAGAATGCATAAGTGGCACATTTTGCATTTATTATGACCGTCTTCATGACCTTCTGTGTACAGGAAGGAGGATCTGCCCTCCTTTGTCTCTCACTCAGTCTCCTCTGTCCAGCTGAAGTCAGAACCACAGAGTTAAACACATTATTCATATTTGTATGCATACATTTTTGCAAAACAGCCACCTGCTCACTATTGACCAGCATTTATTGAGCGGAGGTCAAAGAGATGTACTGAGACTGGCTTGTTAGAGCTGCCTTACTGTGCCCTGGAGGGTCTCAGAGCATAAAATCTAATCTCTATACTGTCACATCTAAACACTGATATTTCAGTTTTTTTCAGATGTTCTTATTGTCAAGGATTGACTTAGTTTTCCAATATGTAAAAACAACAACACTTAGATTCAATGTTGTGAGTGCATATATTGCAATGGAGTAAAAGTTATAATTAGATGTATTCAGTTGA
>NW_006801428.1:0-575 GCF_000485575.1 Poecilia formosa
CACAGAAACTTACTTTTTCTAAATTACATTACAGCAGCACATCACCTTGCTCATCAGCGTCTCACCAATTGCTAATAGCTCTTTCACAAACATTGAGTAATTTTGATGAATTCTGACATTAAAAAAATTTTACACTAGGAGTGTGTCAATTGCAGATTTCTGGCCAATCTTTAAAAATCTGACTTGTCAATTCTGATTTTGGCCGATACTGATCGTCTTGTCTGAATATTGCTAAATGCAGCAAAACGTCAGTGGGTTGGCAACAGTGGGGTCACTATTGGACTATTGGTGACTACATGGAGACATGACCTGGTGGGCCGGTCTATCAGTCAAATGTCTCTAACAGGAGAGGAAAGCGGTTGATTTTTAGATCTTTGCTGAGGTAGATAAGATCAGTGGATGAAATCACCTTCACATGTACTGGCGGATCACCAATCTTCAAAATTAAGGATTTGGGGAAGATTTATTGGTGCACCCCTAACATACACAAGTACACAAATATTTTCTTGAGAAAATAAAAACATACACTAATTTTTACATATTTGTTAAAATAAAGTCACCATGTCATGATTTTA
>NW_006801428.1:1471-9749 GCF_000485575.1 Poecilia formosa
AGGAAGAAAGGCAACTCCAACTCTTAATCCAACCGAAGTCCAAAAGATATATATGTTGCAGGGTCCGGCTAGGGAGCTTGAAATGTCGTCTGACCAGTTTTCGCGCTTCGCGAAGGTTCTTGTTCCCATGATGCAATGCGTAAAATTGAAAATACAGTAGAAATACCTGTAAAACTAAAAAACGGAAAAATTCCTTCAAATTTCTACGGTACATTTACCAGTTTTTTTTTACAGTTTTTTTACAGTGTAGATGTGGGTTATATGTTTTTTTTTTTTTTTCCACAAAAGTCAGAACATAGGTCTGGAAATGTCATATTTGTGTCTATGTGTGTGATACGTGTTACAGAGAGTACAGAAAGAACCAGTAATGTAGGCTATAGAACATACATGATTACCTTACCGCTGAGATGTCCTTAGTGCGAGCATTTCCAAATCTAATATGTTCCAAGACAGACAGAGAATGAAAGTTTGAAAGATAAAAAGAACACAACTATGCTCTCTACTGTTCAGCCTTCCTATTATCAGGTGAAGTCTGCTTTTTTCATGCTCCTCTGCTGTCTGAATGAACCACAGTCATATCTCCATTTGTTGTATGAAATACAATTTTTTTTTCTAAAATAACTTCTTGCATCTACGCGTCCTCCAACTTCTTTTTAAACATAAAGACACTGAAAAGAAATGGACTTCCAGTCACACTAAAAAGACTCGTCACTGTGACCTATTTAGGTTTACAGTGCCTCCACTGATCAGAACAAAAATCAGACATTTGAATTTCAAATCAGTCAATACCTGGTCAAAGCCAGTTAAGGTTACAAGCCTCTGTTCCTCAGGCCCTCTTTTAGGAGGTTTTGTTTATCATCTCTCTTTTAACAGTTCACAATCATCTTCTTTGTCTTTCTTTGAGTGCAGCAAGCATTATGCACGCAATAAAACCAGAACAATGGCAAATTAAACTTGATGTGGTTGTGGTCTTGATTACTCAGAAATAGATGTGAAAGAAATCGTTACTATGTGGTGGAGAAACAATAATTAATCTGGAACTTGATTACACTGCCTTTGATATGCAGCATATATAGTGGCATTATGCGTTTTAAATGATAGAGCGAGTTTTTTTTTTCTTCTTTTAAGTATTTCTCCTCACATAGTTTTTACAATTTAAAGTAATTTGAACCTTGCACAATATTTAAGAACCAAATGAACTTATACCCTCCCAGAAGTCTAACAGCTACCAACGCGAAACTAGGAACCCATTTGTGTCTACGAGCGGGACAAGTTATGTGTAGTTTTGTCTCGAGAAGCGTTTTGTTGGTCCGTCACTGAGCGGGTTTCACAGAAACTAAAATAAATGAATATTAGGTCAACAGCAATTCATCTGAACTCTGCTAAATCACTCTGCAGAGGGTTTGAACCTTTTGGCTGATTTATGAAAACCTTCCGGATGCTTTCCAACAATATCGCAGCAATCACTTCAGCAGTTTGACATCTGCAAACAAAGAGTTTCCAAACCTGAAACGTTTCACATGTTTTGAACCTCGCAGTCATTTTTGCAACTACATAAACACTCTCATCTCCAGAGTTTATTGCGAAAGATTATCTGCGGCAATTTGGATGTAAAACACCTTATTTGTGTGGTTAAAAGCAGCAACTGTCACTAAAAGTCTAAGTAGAGCACATGAAATATTGCAGAACTATGCAAGTAGCGTCAGCTACTGAAAGAACAAGGATCTATAAAATAACAGGAAGGTCTTATTGAGACACAACATTTCTTGATCCAGGAAGGGGTCAAATACTGAAACACTTTCAAGTAAAAACGTAAAATGTGTGAACACTTTTTTTTTTTTAACATAAAGCAAATACAAGTTTCTTTCAGAAGTGTTTTTAAGAATATGTTTGAATACAAAGGCAGAAAAATGTCTGAGGGCTTATGATATGTTGAAGGTTAATCTGAAGACGTTGATAGGCATGCAATGCGATGAGTAACCTTCAACAGTTTTGAATTTCAGTGGAAGTCATAGATATTGGTGTTTCATTGAAGTGAATCAGAATATACAGGGTTAAAAACATACACAATAAATACAATGCCGCAGGCTTTTCAAATATTGAACACCATACTGTGTTTTTCCATCAGCTTCACAGTTCTGCACTGTGTCGGTCTTTCACATAAAGTACCAATAAACCACATTAAAGTTTGAAGTTGTAAACTTTAATGTACAACTGCATGTAACTTAATGTGGGGGTACGGCGTGGCTGAAGCAACACTGACTACGATAATATTAAAAGAGAAACTTACCTAATCCCAGCACAAGTACTGAGACTGACATCTGACTCCATGTGGCCCTCCACCTTTCCATGGTAGTAGCAGTTTGCCTACAGAAACATAAATAAAAAGAAAAAAAAATTAACGATTAAAATTGTTTCTTTACACCAGAATAGCAGGAACGAACCAAAAAAAACGAGGTCAGGTTTCTACGAAGCTCCAGCCACAGCTAAGCATTTCTGAAGTATTTTTCTATTAAACAGATGGCAATAATACTCGGCTCTTATGCAGGTCTGAGTTTCACATTTCCTTTCATAAGTTTTGCCGTCTGCTGCTTTCCCAGGTACCCGCATTCACAGACCACCTGTCAAGTGGACAGAAAGCACGTAAAGAAACTGAATCAAGTCCATGTTTGTTGACGAAGGCCTGGCAGAAAATGGGTGGGACGGAAGTGTCTGGTTTAGAGTGAAAAAAAGCCCCCGGCTTTCTCCATCACTTACTTAGGCAGCCTTTACTCAGGTGAGGTCTGTCCGACAGCACCTCCGCACCTCTGTTTGGCTAAAAACGGAAATGTGCGTTTTCCAGCCCACTCAGAGTCCCTCTAAATATAGAAGGGAGGCAGTAAATTTTAACGTCTGCCCTCCTTTTGGGCGGCTTCATCTCCAGAGGCAGCTGGTTTCACATGCTCTCATCGTCAAGGGGTTTCTAGTATTAAAAGCAAGCTCTGCCTGATTTTTGCATCATTATGCCACTTCGCAGTAATTTTGCAATGAGTGTTTTCTCACGTCTGACACGAGTTAATTGAAACCACCTTACTAAATGCTGTTTTTAGTCTCATCACGGACGTCTTTGAAAACGCATAAAATGTCTCAATTTGTCTAATATTGGTGAAGAACCCTGATTACTGTATTCAAGCTACATTCAGGAATATCTTGTTATGCAAATCGCATGGAGTAAGACGAAGAAGCAAAAATCCAGGGAGATACACGCACAAACAGGAGAGGTTGATCAGGGCGTGGGCCAGGCTGAGATTTCTCACGGCTCAATGAAAGTGAGTAATATCGCGACAGTTCGACATTACAATCCATAAAGGAAAATTTCAAATAAAAGGCTTTTCTTGCATCAAATTTTATTTAAACAAACACTATTTTGATTCTGATATGGACTAGTTTTGCTTTTGACTTATTTTAAAGTGGTTATCGCACACTAACATGACATTATCTTTCTGTTTTTCAGAAACCATTAATGTCTTCTATAAAATTATAATACATGTCTTTTGAAAATAAAGATCTTTCAACATTAAAATACTTTTTAGAAGTCTAAATGTAAACTTTATTTATTTATTTATTTATTTATTTTAGTCCAAATAGATTTGCTTTTGCAAATTGAAATGAGGTCTATTGCTTAAATGAGAGAAGTCAATATTAGTCGGACAACAATGTCAGGACCGGTGGCTCTGTGCTACAGGTGTCCGTGTTTTATGTGGCTGGAAATATCTCCAATCAGCTGAGTTGATCTTTCTTAGAAAAATAAGGAAAGTACGCAATCCTTCTTTTAGCCTGCTGACGAGCAGTGTACAGCAACAAGTTGCCAAGCGACAGTTCTGCTTTGCTCTGTGCTCTATATACCCGTGAGTAAATGCCAACATCTCAGACGCTTTCTCCAGCATCTCTTCAAATGGGATTCAAACCATTGGAACAGTTTGACGTAGCATTTTGGTGGTTTTAGTACGCCCACGTATCCGTCTCCAAACAGATAGATAGCATCTGAACTGTTACCATGTGCTAAATTCAGAGAAAACAAAACACAAAAAATGTGATCCTCTGTTGGCAATGTGAGGCCCCACGAGATTCAACCTCTCTTTCTTTCTGTAGACTTTATCTGTGCGCCACGCCCTCTTAAAAATATAAAATCTGCAACATAGCATACAATTCTGAAAAATGTGGCGTTTTGCTTTTGAGTCTATTGCTGCATGTTGACATAGAAAGACAAAAAAACAAAAACAAACAAATGTATACGTTGTGAAACATCTCACACCGGCTCCACCTTCAAGCGTGAAGTCAACAACAGTTACTCTCCGCAAGAACAGTGGTCCAGTCTTGAGAGATTGTGGTGTAGCAGAGGAAAAGGCGGTAATATCTGGAAGGTGTTTTGAGGGAGTTTAGCTCAGTGATGACTTCTTGGCACAAAGTTGTTCTGCAGCCTACAGCTATAGGGCCTCTGCAGTGTTCTCCAAACAGGAATAGCAGTAGAGCTGATGAAAGAGGTGTGCTTCATCCTTGAGATTGTTGTTTGCGCTTGGGAGTCTTTCTCTCTCTATTTCTCTCTCTCTCTGTGTGTGTGTGTGTGCTTCTTTCGAGTTTGAATACAATGCCAGAATATTATACAGCACTTGGAACAGCATGATAGTTAAAGGCACTGTTTCTATTATGTGTCCCTAAAAGGCAGTGCCATTGTTGCTCATGGTGCAAGGGTGTTTGCCAGGCCTGTGAGGTACACATGTCTTGGATATCATTCCATCCAATAAAGTACTGGTGGGGCACACATCTTTATGTGAAAATTAAGTTTTACAAGGTGAGATCAACTATATGATGTCACAACTAGATAATAGGGGTATAATGATCGACCTAGTTTAAAAGTCTAGAAGACAACAGTACGTCAGATTTTCGTCAATGTTTTGGGGAAAAAAAATAAGAATCCCCATTTTTATCTTTTTCTCAGTTGTGGTAAAGGTTTTGCAAATCCCACAGCGTGTTTTATGGATTAAATCCTCTTAACAACAAAACAAAACATTGAGAATGTTTAAAAAAATAAATAAATAAAAAAATTGTGTTATGGATAATCTCTGTTCAGCGTGGCATTACCCACATCAGTGTAAATATTTGGCGTCGAACTAGAGGTGATCAAACGCCGTCGAGACTCGTCCAAAACAGCCAAGCAGCCCTTCAGGTTTAGGGTAATAGGAAAATCAGAGGCAGATGTCAGTTTTATTGCTAGCAGCAAGTTGTGCTATTCCTTCAGTGCTTAAAGTCAATCTTTATTCTTTCTCTAAAATTGTCAGTGTTTTTTTTTATATTTTATTATCTTAACCAGATACCCAACTCGTTCACACACAAATGTTATAAAAGTAACGGAGTCGTCCTCAATACTTTTTTGCAGAACGCTGCCGGTCAGCTGGACCAGCCGTCTTTTCATTGGCCAACTCTGTCAAACAACAAAACCCGAGAACTGCTTCCTCTCTTATTTCCAAATTAAGAGTCACAAACATGGATTCAAAGGAGTTTTAAACTTAGGGTGTTTAGCTTCATATGCGGGGATCATTATGATACTCGGTCTCATTTCACCAGATGAAGCCAGATGGTGAGAGCATCAGCATAGTGAGACAAACTTCACAATGATGAGCTGTATCGAAGTGTTTGCAATCATTAACATGAATTTCATTCACACTCACATAATCTAATAGGTCTATTAGGTGGGAGTAATGTACCATTCAAGGGTTTTTCAAACACCCTTAAAAGCTAGAAAAGCAGATGAAAAAAACAACAACACGTACTGTGAATCCGGATGGGTGCTGTTTACCGTGCTCTTTTGCAAACCCAACTCTTTTATGGGGACAAAAACTAGTTCGTCAAACCGTCTGTGCTTTCTTGCATCTTTTCCTACATATATTCAGGTCTCTTTGTACAAGTTTGACTCGCTATAACATCAACAAAAATGTAATCAAAGTCTACAGTATGGAAACATGGTTAGCTATTTGCAATGCAATCCACCAGTGGGAGGTCTTTCATAGTCTTTAGTATAAAATCTTAAGGAAAAATTTAAACAAAACTTTTAAAAAGTCAAATTTCAGCATTTAAAAAAAAAAATCTGGATTATTTTTCAAAAATACCTAAAATACTTAATTGAACTTTTTCTGATGCAGTTCTACAAAGCAATGCTCATAGAAAGACATCCCTGTTGTATCAGCAGTTATTTACCTAAATTGAAACATTTGTTCATTAAGTGACATTTAAAATGACAATTTTTCTAAGATGCATTTATATATAATTGCTGTACAATGTTTTATGGGAATTCCAGATTTTTGTTTTCTGAAATGATAATAGACCTTAGTGAAGTTAAAATTGTGCAAGTTCTAGCTAAACAGAATGTGCATATGAATGTCTTTCAAATTTGCCTTAAAAACTGGGATGGGAAACTAGTCAATTCTGTTGTTTTGCAAATAGTCCAAGTTAAGGCCCCACCTCAAATTAACTGACATTTCCATGAATTTATGCTAAGAAATGATGAGAAATGATGTCTTCATGTTGGTGTGGCTCCCTGGAGGTGAAACACAATGGAGGTTAGTAGGCGTATGTCAACTGAACACAGTCAAACACGTGTCTTCAATTTCAGTATCTCAGTCATTCCTTTGAGTTATTGTAAACTTGTTTTATATTACAGTATATTACAGTACCTTGAAAAGGCACTGTACTTGAACTTTTGCACATTTTTTCACATAACTAGACATGTTACTTCTGAAGGCACCTGGTTGAACTGGAATTTATATTAGAATTAATGAAACCCATGCAACTTGACTACATGCAACATAAAAATATTTTGTGCCGCTTCGTCTTCATCTGCAACATTGTCAGTGAAATCTGTTGCCTCCATGAACTTAGCATCACGAAACGTAAGAAAGTCTAAGAGTCATGACAACGTTTTGGAAGGGGCCGTATGCGATTACACTGAAATTTTTCATGAACAGGACAATCTGTGAAGCTCATTGGCGATCTTTTATTCATCTGCAAACTTTTCATTAAACAAAAATCCAATGGACAACAGATTTAGATGAATGATCCCTTTGAATTGGTGGCAAAATATAGAACCTTATCATCAAGGTTGCTCATTAATATGTCTCACTGGAAAAAAAAATAAATAATAAAAGTAATGTGAAGGTTCCGTTTACAAATTGCTTTGATAATTTTTTTTCTATTCTTAGGAAGAGGTCCCAAAGCTTTAAGCCTCCAAAACTGTAATGAGGTAAAAGATGCATGGACAGGGTATTATATTTAAAAAATATTTATATATTTTAGTGGGAAGGAAAAAGGCTGAATTTAGTGCACAGAGCTAATGCCATCGCCTCATGTTTCTTCGATGAGATCATGACTTTGATGTATTACAATAAGGGATATGAATAGACTTTTTGTTTCCGTGGTTCCTGCATAAAACAGAGCGGAAAGTGCTTAAATGCAAATATATCATGTCCGATATGATATTAATCACGATTAACTAAGATTCACAACTAAAAACCCAAAATTATAGTGGGAGAGAGCCCTTTGTGTGAATCCAAATGTTGTTTTTTACACATTAATTATTCCAAGCTGACTATTTAATATCCCCTGATGTGATTGATAATCCTAGTGGATGGCTTTTCGTTGCAGCACACTTGTTTATTGGTCTCCACATGGACTTGGATTTAGTGAGAAGGGGAGAGGGTATTAAACAGGACTGGAGAAAGAGCTGACTCATGCCAGAGCCGCTCCCAGCAGTACCCCGTTCGTTGACAGCGAACTGAATCCGCAAGATCCCTTTCCCAGATCACTATATCAGCCTCCTCCCCGCCGGCCGGACAAATAAATTACCTACACCTCAGTCTCAAAAGATCTGGCTGTTTTCAGGAAAAAAAGATCCTCCCTTTAATAGACGGCTCATGAGAAAGGAATGAGGAGAGGGGTGGAGGTCAGAAGATGTTCATGTGTTCCTGTAGTCGGACGGTTTGAAGGTGTCCAGCTTTAAATGACTTTATTTAATGTAAGCATTCACTTGTTTTGGTATATGCTGCCCAATCCTAAATTTTTGTCAAATTGCGATCAACATATTTTTAACTAATTTGGGTCAGGATCCCCAACTGACTTCAGCGCTTGCTACATGTTGCAAGTGCATTTTTGTCAAGTGCATTGACAAAAATCTGATTTATGATTTATTTACAAAATACTTTCACACCTGAATTGGGATAATCATGTTATTTCTGCATTTTCAAAT
>NW_006801429.1:0-2441 GCF_000485575.1 Poecilia formosa
AGTCATTCTACTTGGGCTGGATTAATTTAGAAATTCTGTGTTGGAAAGTACCTTGACTCATTACTGCATGTGTCCAACCACAAATGCTTTACCTGAGTTTTTCTTTTCTGGAGCCAGAATTATGTATTTTTAGTATATATTTGATATTTCAAATATTTGATGTAATTAGTAATTCTGTGAAGTGCCGCAAAGGGAAAGCACAACCAACATATGTAGGCCTTCCTTTTAAGTGTGTGTGAATGAACAGGTATTATCTTTATTTACCTGTTACGTTAAGAAAGTATATCTGAGTTAGGTGTACTTAAATACATTTTATTAAAAACCAAATTGTTCAAGTTAATAAACTTAAATGTGTAACCTGAGTTACTAGGCTGTTTGTTAAAAAATAATTATGCTGTTTGTCAGTCTGTTTTCTTTATTTTAAACACAGTTTAAGCAAAAATGGGAATAAATTGTGTTTTTGTTGCAGGTTGCTGGTAGCAAAGTTCAGAAAGCTGACCATTTTTTAAATACCAGAATGAATCACAAGTTAACAGAATAGTGTAAAACTGTGACAGTTGTTGGTTTGTTTTGGACCTTTCTCCTCCCAGCCTTTGAACACGCCCTGCAGCAGCCTGAGGGAAGCGTGGAAAGACGTCTGGACGTTGTGTAAAACTTCAGAGTCCCTGCTGACACGTGGCAAACACATAACCATGCAGGAAACTGGAAATGCATGGTTATTTGACTTCACCTCAGACCTGCAGAGGTGATTTCACTTCTGGAATATTTGTCAAATGTATTTAATAGATAACATACTTCTAAAAGAAATCAGGAAATACTAGGAGGTTCAGACTTAATTACTACAAGTCAGCTAAATATTTATACATATTTCCTCTGTCGACAAGAATCCAACAAATTTTTAAGACATTTAATTGAATCACTCAATAAACCAATTATAATTAATGATTAAAATTTGTTTAGAATTATATAAACCAATAAAATAATTATATTCACACAACATATAAGCAGCAAAACCTTGAAATGGTAATTTTCTATTTGACGCTATTAGTCATCGTGGAGGGCTTTTTACCCACTTTTTGTGTAGATAGAATTTGAACCTGATTCTATAATAATTGCATTGTATTAGAATGAACCTATTTAAATTAAACTAATATTACTGGCGCAAAGTAGGACTTGCTTATTTAAAAATGAAATTTTTAGGCGGCATTTGTGGTGAATTTCTGTGATATAAATAAGCTGTCTAGTAAAATTTAATGGAAGAATAACAACTTTGTTGACATCATTGTCTTAAAGGTTAGATCACTATAAAAAGGGGAAGGTTGGTCTACCTGGTTAAACTGAAAATATGATTCAACAGATAATATTAAATAAATAATGAAGACATTTGGAGTATTTTCCTCTAATGAAACCGTGTTTATTGACAAAAGTAATGGCTAAAATTCACATGCAAACAATTTTAGCATCTTACATTAAGCATCTAAACATCAGGAGAAATATATTTAAAATAGTGTGAGATGCAGAGGTCGCAGCTGAATTACATCACTACCTGGAGCTTAACCTTAAAAATCAAGACAATAAAAAAAGAAGAGAAAAAATGCTTATTAGTTCTGCTTTATTCTCTGTAGCAGCTCCTACGTGACAACAGCTAACCTCACATAATTTCACATGCCTGGACAACGTGCTCCACAGCTTTTACCACATGATAGAGAGGATTAAAGCCTACAGCTTTATGTCTGGCTTCTTTGTCATATATGGTCTGCAGGTTAGATTTTTCCTTTTGAATTTGTCTCTCCTGCTCTTCCATTAGTTTCTTTTTCATGATTTCGATCTCCTCTAGTTGACCCTTTAATTCTTTCTGCATTTCTTGCATCTTTTTCTCATATTGTTCTTCTATTTTCCTTTGCAGTTCTTCTTTCGCTTTACGTATTTCTTCTTCTTTCTCCTTCAGGATTCGTTGCTTCTTTTCTTCGATTTTCCTCTCAGCCTCTTGGAACATGTCATTGGTGTAGTGACTTCCTCCATTCCTGTCAACAATGGTTCTGATCTTCTCCAGCAGCTCAGTGACCTGAGATTTCTTATCTTTCAGCTTGTTGTTGAAGACATGATACTGGTTGTTACATCTGGACACCAGATCCTGCAGCTCTGGGCTTTTAGACAAATAATCTTCAATGGTGGTGTCTTCAAGGTCGTCTCCACGGGTAAACAGAACCATGCTGTATCTGTTTGCTGCCTCTCCAAAGATTTCTTGAATCTTTTGCACTGATTGTTTTTCTTCTTCTGTGAATCTGCCGATTGCAACGACCACCAGGAAGATGTGGGGTCCAGGAGCAGCGTAACAGATGCACTGACTCAGATCTTTGGTTGTTTTATCTTCTCCAAATCTGGTGTCAAACAGACCTGGAGTATCAATGACAGTAACCTGCTGTCCATCCACATTACTG
>NW_006801429.1:3441-9846 GCF_000485575.1 Poecilia formosa
ATGATAATATGTAATAATATCAGGCATGTTAGATTGAAAGTAACTTTTGAAAATAACAGTCTTAAAGCAAGCATTTTCATTAAGCCCACATTTCTGTATTAAAAATAGTTTTTTATTGGTCTTGTGTAATATTCTAATTTTAAATCTTAGCTGTATATGGAAAATCATCATAATTAACAGAAATAAATGCTTTCAAACATTTGTGTGTGTATTTAATATGCAGTGAGTTAAAGTTTCTAAAATTGATGGGAGTTGTTCAATAATATTCTAAGTTATATTACTCTATAATTATTTTTATTGGGGAATATTTTCTAGCATGCAATTATCCAGACTTACCATTGTTGTAGGACTTGCTTGGGCTGTCCATGATCAGTCAGAGAGAGCAGTGAGACACTCCAGCTGCAGTGAAATAATGAAGACAAGGGTCTTTTTAAATAGCCTTTCAAACAAACTGAAACTGAACCTTTGATTGGCTCTAACGTCTTTTGTGGTTGACCTAAAATTGAACAAAAGCATTTCTAAGAAGCTGGTTTGAATTTTCAGAAAGTTTTCTTCAAAGTTGTGTGGGTGCTTAAAGCTTAAAGGTCAATTCATTGTCAAATATGTAACCAAATACTGCAACATATATAACATCACCAACGTAACCTGGTTTTCCCCCCAGCTATCTGTACTTTCAATAAATGGCAGCACTGTGGGACAAACAGTGCAATAAAGAGTAAACAAAAGTGAAACTAAACAAACCATATATGGTCTGTATGATTTTCTCCTGGTTTTATGTCCCAGCTTTGTTTCTCTTCATGAGGCTAATATGTTTCATTTCTGTTACTTCACACAACTTTAAACCTATTCTTGATTTGACTCAGTATACAGACCTTTGCAGGTTTACAAGAATGAAACCACAAATCACACATTTGACCTTTTATTTTATGAAAAGAAAACACTTGGAATATGACTTCAGATTATTTGTGGTCTGCTCTTTCTCAGATTAAATTATGTTGTAAGTTTCTTCCCTACAGAAGCAATGAAAATGTACAAAAGCATAAACATAGAAGATCATAATTTTCTATTTTTGGATGAGGAATTTTTATGTTTATTTTTTTTTAATATTTCCTGTTATATTCTAATCTAGATATCAGAAACACTCAGCATTACCATACTAAACTTAATCTTAGAAAGTTTTCAAACTGGGTTGATGCCAGTTGACCAGATGTTGTTCTTGTGTTTATTTCATGAATCATTTTATCTCCATGTTTAGTGAGAGTAGCAGTATATTCCTTTAATTAGATAACTTAAGGTTGTGTTCTCAGTGTCCTATTTGAGCTTCCCTGATCTGCAGTGAGCGGGTTATTACAGATGTTCTCAGTCAGTTTGGTGAATTTCTCAAATTATTCCTGACATTTTCAAAACAGTAAGTGCATGATTGGGCTCACTGTACAGAACTTAGCAGATTTATAAAAATTCAACCACAAATCACAAATTTGACCTTTTATTTTGCAAATAAAGCATTACAGAAGCAATGAAAATGTATAAAAGAATAAAAATAGAAGACCTTAATTTTTCTGTTTTTTGATCAATCAGTCAAATCAAATTTTATTTGTATAGCACATTTCAGCAGCAAGGCATTTCAAGGTGCTTTACAGAATTAAAGAAAAATAAAAATAAAAATAAGAACAGCATGTGACATTGAAGAAAGAGAAAGAAAATTTGAAAAAAGAAAAAGATTGAAAGAGATTTAAAAATAAATAAATAAATAAAAATAAATAAAAAAGATGATGCAGAAAACTTGCTCAAAAAGTATCATGTTCTGAGTTATCTTAAAAACACTCACCACTACCATAGATGCGAAATGAATTTCTGAATCGTAGCAAGTCATAGTTTTTAGAGTGGATGCCAGTATACAGAGTCAACAGACCTGCAAACCATCCCAAGGTGTTTTTTTCTGTCTGAAGCAGTTCATAGTCAGGGAACCTACATTCTGATGTTTTATGAGTCAAAGCACATCCCATTCTTTTTCTTTATCTAGTCAACTTCATTATCAACGCCATTATGAATTTCTTGAGCAAATAGAATACAAAGTTTTCTTATATAAGAAAGGATTTGAATTACTTATTTGCATGCTCTTACTGTATTTCTAACACTGTATAAAAATGGGTTGAGCAAAAAAAAATTAAAATTGCAGAATATGTCAAATATATTTGATCCTTTTTATTGTCAGAATTATAGAATGGGGAAATTTAAGATAAAGTTTACAACAGTCACACCCTGCATTGTTTCATTTCTCTCTGCAGACAGGAAAACGAGTAGGAAAAGCTCTCCACCCTCCTCTCATGAAGCTGCTGCAGCAGGAGGAGAGTCTGGGCAAGAAGAGGCAGAAAGTTGGATTCCTTGGATAAAATCACATTTTTATTGTTGGTATTTACATGTCCACACAATTTTCTACTAAAAATATATTTGTAAGCTTTTCTTGTCGTGGCACATTGCTTTTCTAACGTGTTTCAGTTAGTGAGAGAAATCTAATTTATGAACCTCTGAGTTCAAAGTGTAGAAGATAATAATCATTCATATCGTCTATCCCCATCATAAAACACATTTGAGTAATTAATCATCACCACCTTTATGAATGCAGAAGTTTTGTGTCTAACGTAAAAAATGTCCACACAATAAAACTGAGCACAACAGCAACGAGGAAGTTTGTCTCAGGGGGAGGGACAAAAGTGAGGAACAAGTTTCACATAATTTCCCCTCCACATGAGGAAGGGGAAAACCAGCCTGGATGTAAATCTAGGGAAACTTATAGGCATCAAAGTCAAACAGTAGTATTATTGTATATTTATTCTGTAAGAAACTCACACCCCATTGATTTTTTTGTACACCGGACCAGGCTTATTTTTGGTATTGCATATTTACATCTGAAGGTTATGTGCATCAATTAAAGAATAAAGGTCAAAACGTGGAAAAAAGAGCCAATAAAAGCTTCACTTTCAGTTTCATTCTGACGATAAGACTGTATAAAAATGCCTGTGCAGGACCCAAAGGGTATTCATTACTTCACTGCATCTGGAGTGTCAACACTGATCTCTCTGACCATGGACAGCGACAAGTTCAGCCCAAACAAGACCTGCAACGATGGTGAGTCAGGATATTCATATCTGTTCTGATGTAGAAAATATCCATCAATTAACCATGTAAGAATGAAACTTTTCACGTTCAACTTTCTTCTGTCTTATTCTGGGGTTTCCTTCTTTTCTAACATGAACGGATGTCATGTATAGGTGATAAGGAGACTTATTAATGAATGTTATTTTGAAATGAAACACTGTTACAATCAAGAATGAATCAAGGACAACAGAATGCATTCTGTCATTATTTTATTCAAAGGTCAAAGAAAAGAATGGCCATTGACTCTCGGCTGATCAAAGAGTAAAGAAACAAATACATCACTTTTTATAATCCATCAGTAATGTAAGCATGGGACTTTACATCAGCTTATAACAAAGAAGACAGTCTTTTCACTTCTCCTGCTTTGCACCTGTGACCCCGAACGACGGTTCACACAAGTTCAAGAAACAAAGACTGTGAGAGTTGAGTTTTCTGTGTGTTTATTTTCTGTGTCAGTTGAGTCTCCATGTTGTCCTGTCTACCCCTTGAATGATCCCAGCTGTGTCTTGTTTCCTTGCTTACTCCCCTGTGTATTTAATCCTACCTGTGTCTCTTGTTGCTTGTCGGGTCCTGTCTTGTCTGCCGTCAGTTGTGTGTTCCTACCAGTTGCTACCAGTGTGAGAATCTAGCCTTTGCTCATCTGTCCTGCCTGGATTATTGTGTGTATTTCGTCATTAAATAATTTCTTCTACCTGGGTCCATCATGTCTACCTCACCCTACAAATCATGACAAAGACAACTTCTCAGAAAACGTCTGTTATCAGTTCTGTTTCCCCAGTAAATAAGCCGAAGTCTATCATGACATAGGATTGACTTATTTACTAGTGTTGACAGAGTTACTGTAGGCCAGTTTACATGCTGCTTGCTAATCTTCCTCAGGTAACTCCAGCAATAAATCTTCCTTCAAAGCCTTAAGTCTATCATGAGATTCTTCAGAAATTAGCAACATCACTGATTAATAACACTCAGATATGACACCTTTCTTCAAACTGTCCTTTATAAAAAAAATTTCTGACGTTGACTTGGCAGGTTTTGGCAACTTATTATTTTGAGTCTTTATGAAGGTTTTGAGTTCAAGATATTTAAAAAAAGCATTTCTTTTCTGAGTGTAATTTACTTTGTAAATCCTGCAAGCTTAGTCTGGTAAATAAAGATTCTGAATTATTTGGAGTTCTTTATCTTTTCATGCTTTAAACGTTGCATCAGGTCTACCAGGTATAATTAATTGGTTACCCCACGCTGGACTGAACTGAGATAAACAAATTAGCTCATTTAAAGGTTTCTTTAAATCTCCCCATACTGTTGATAAATATCTCCATGTCCACATGTCATTGATTCCCTCAATATATCCTAAGATACACAAAGGCTGAAGTTCTGAGTACAAGATGATGATCAGATTCAAACTTTGTTCTTCACAGGAACAAACATTAAAAACAACACTGAGCTGAGGATCGTGATGGTGGGGAAGACTGGAACTGGGAAGAGCGCTTCAGGAAACACCATTCTGGGAGAAAATAAATTTGATTCCAAATGTAGTGCCAAATCACTGACCATTGACTGCTCCAAAGGCTGCAGTAATGTGGATGGACAGCAGGTTACTGTCATTGATACTCCAGGTCTGTTTGACACCAGGTTTGGAGAAGATAAAACAAGCAAAGATCTGGGTCAGTGCGTCCGCTATGCTTCTCCTGGACCCCACATCTTCCTGGTGGTCGTTGCAATCGGTAGATTCACAGAAGAAGAATTAAAATCAGTGCAAAAGATTCAAGGAATCTTTGGAGAGGCAGCAGACAGATACAGCATGGTTCTGTTTACCCGTGGAGACGACCTTGAAGGCACCATTGAAGATTATTTGTCTGAAAGTCTAGACCTCCAGGATCTGGTGTCTAGATGTAACGGCCAGTATCATGTCTTCAACAACAAGCTGGAAGATAAGAAACCTCAGGTCACTGAGCTGCTGAAGAAGATCAGAACCATTGTTGACAGGAATGGAGGAAGTCACTACACCAATGAGATGTTCCAAGAGGCTGAGAGGGCGATCGAAGAGGAGAAACAACGAATCCTGAAAGAAGAAGAGGAGAAAATACGTAAAGAGGAAGAAAAACTGGAGAAAAAAATAAAAGAAACGAATGAGAAAGAGATGCAGAGAATGCAAGAGCAACTCCTGGCTTTAACAGAAGCACAGAGAAAAGAGAGACAGCAGGATCATGAAAAAATGATGGAACTAATGAGACAAAACCATGAGAGTGAATTGAAAGCAATGCGATACCAGCTGCAGTACGAGTTTGAAGCCAGGGCCAGAAAAGAAGCTGAGGAACATGTTGGTGATAATGGGCCATGTGTGATACTGTGAGGTCAAAAGTTGTAACCTAGCAGTTATTAGACATTAAAACATTAAAACTAATAAGAATTTTTAAAACATTTTCTTTCTTGTCTTTAAAAATAAAGTAGAACTCCAGGTAGAATGATGTGTGACCTTAATATCTCATAATTTGTTTTAAAAAGTTTCTGCTGATGTTTAAATGCTTGCATATTAAGTAAAATTGTATCATTGAATATTTGGCATCATTTGTATTATTTTATAATTTCCAGATCTCTGTGAATTTATTAATTTCTTTCAGTTAAATTCAAAATTAGGATGTAAACTCACTAAATGTTCGTGTGTTCATTCTTTCTATTTTATTTCTTGTAATAGTTAATTTTATTACTTTAATTTGTGATCACTGTTTAAACTTCAGTGTAATGTGGGTTTATTTATTGATTCATTTTAATCCACATCTGTTGTGGCATCCTGTGCTGAGCTGAGTGAAATACAACATTTAAACATTTGAATAATCAGTAAACACTGTTAAATTATAAGAAAATGTTTCAAGGGTCTTTATTTACTATTATTAACTTAGTAATAGCTGTCAAGTCATATCTTTTCTTTAATTAGACCTTATAATATTGACCTTCCAAAGTTTTTTTTTTCACAGTAATTTAAGCTTTAACACAAGCTTTAAACAATACAATTTAATTTAATTTCATTAATTTATTTACAAAGCAAAACTTAACCACAAAACTCCCTTTAAAGCATTTTCAAAATAAAACAAGTCCTACTTTACACCAATCACATGGAATCCAGTTTGGTTAAAATACGTTTATTCCAGTAGATTACAATTATTACATAGTCATATTTAAATTCAACACAGTCCTATTGAATCCTGTTTATAAAGCAGTAAATTCAGCCGAACCTAAAGCCAGTTG
>NW_006801430.1:0-5279 GCF_000485575.1 Poecilia formosa
GTGATGTAGCTTTGAGAAAAAAATCAGTGAGTCCGTCAGCTGGTTGCCAGCTGTTTTACTATAGTGGACTTGTCACTAAAGACTTGGATTCAGGGTCCAGCACTATCTGTTAACCCAGAGAGTTAAAACCCTCTGTGTCTTTGTGCTGACACTGACCTGTTGTATTGTCGTCTTTAGTTCTCTCACATTGATTTATGTAGTAAACTGAACAGAATTATGGTCTTGGTCTCTCTGGACTTCGTTGAGTTGAATTTAGAGACGATTCATCCCTCAACATGTGTAAAATACCTGAAAATTATATTGACTTTGTTGCACCATAACCTGCCACTGATTGCCACAAATGTATTGATTTGTACAAAGGCTCTGGTGTTCCTGAATCTCTTCACTTAGTCTTGAATGTCTTGAATATTGACTTTGAATATGTACTGACAGTTCCTTTACTTTTCTGTCCAGATTTTTCTACCTCTACTGCTGAGACCAACTTGATGAAGTTGGACGTTAATAAGGAAAACAAATATCCAGGTTCTCCTGCTAACCAAGGAGCACAGGATGTGGTGAACATGGAGTCTGAGCAGATTTCAAGCCCTTTTGACACCGAACTGGAAGAAGGGGAAATTTTAAGCGAGAGTGATGAGGCTACTTCTAGTTCTCCTGTTCCTGCCACCAAGAGGGCAAAGTTAACGGAACCAGTCAGGAATAAACCCAGCCTCCAGTCTTCTTCAAGAAGAAAACCTGAAGAACGGTGGGTTGCTTCTAAAGAACCTCTTGATTCAGCTGCTGTCTCAACGCAAAGTCCCAGGAGTCGTTTTAAAACTGTCTGCCCATCAGCAAGCAAAGCATCTTTTTTGACTGTAGAGGAAATAATGGAGACATTCAAGATGGTTCGCATGGAGATGCGTAAAAAATACATGAAGCTTCATAAAACCTTTCCTAAAAAAAGCTTTTGTGGTGTGATGGACAATTTCCAGAAGTCTTTTTTAGAGTTTGTGGACGGTGCTCACTTTGGCCAGATATGCAGCGATGCCGAGGAGCTGAAGTCCAAGCTGAGGAAAGTAATTGCATCTGTGTTTAGCAAAGTGCTTAATAATGGCATAGTGAAACGCATTTTTGAACAGCAAGCAGTCAATCTAAAGCAAAAGCTGTGGGACTTTGTAGATGTCCAAGTGGACTACTTGTTCATGGACATCCAGACAACACTGAAGAGCCTCTGCCAAGCCGTCCAGACTCCCACTGAAGACAAGAGGCCCGGTGGACAGGTGATTGGGCCTCAGCAGGCTCCAGTGAAGATGCCGCTGTGTAAACAGAACAAGGCCCACCCCCCTAACTCCAGCCTGAGACGGACCAAGTCATGTGCAGTGGTCCCTTACAGAACCGGACTAGGCAGCAAAGGTAAAGACATCCGTATGTCATACACAGAAAAAGATGGCGCCTCTCATGTACATCCTCCAGATCGTGTAAACACACAAACTATGATCAACTTCCTGTCCGACAGCAACGCTGCCTCGTCTCCAGACAAAACTAAGATGGTGATCCCTCAGAATGGCTCCTTGATTGATAGAACAGACTTTGAGCTGCTTACCGAGCAACAAGCGTCCAGCTTGACATTCAATTTGGTCAGAGACTCTCAGATGGGAGAAATATTCAAGTGTCTTCTCCAAGGATCAGACTTGTTAGAAAGCACAGGGATGTGTGGAGACAACACTCCCTGGGCTGTTGGGACCCCAAGGAAGGATGGAGAGAAATTTCTCAATTTTGCCACACCATCAAAGTTCCTCTCACCATCCAAGTCCGATACTTCAGCCAGACTCATTGCTACCTGGTCCAGCATTTCACCCAGACGGAGGTCATCCCCACGCACCAAAACCCCCATCCCCCTCCACCCAGCCTTATTCGATGAAAGTTGCCTCCTGGAGGTTCCGTCTGGAAACAGAGCGCTGCTGCAGGGCAGCTTGACAGCAGAGAAATATTCCATTCTAGCTGAAGATCTGGCTGTTTCCCTGACGATTCCATCTCCTCTTAAATCTGACAGCCACCTCAGCTTCCTCCAGCCAGCAGGCGTTGGGATCCATGTGGTGTCCACCCCAGACAGCGTTATCAGCGCACACATAAGTGAGGATGCTCTGCTGGATGGGGAAGATGCTACAGAGCAGGACATCCACCTGGCCCTGGACAACTCCAGCTGCAGCTCCAGAGACAGCACCGCCTCCCAAACGCCTGGCAGCACTCTGTTCTTCAAGCCTGACGTTCCTATGCAGGCGCTGGTGATGGAGAAGTCCAATGATCACTTCATCGTAAAGATTCGACAGATGAATGTGGCTGCAGAAGGCACACCAATTGCTGGAGAGCCGTTGAGCCAGACACTGATAGAAAAAAATCAGCAACATGAAGAATATGATGCACAGGAATGTCTGAAGGTCACTGGTCAGACAGAGAACAAGTTCTCCGTCACTGGAAACCCAAACTCTGGATCACACACCCATGAACAGAGACAGACTCCAGGAACCAATCCATCCAACCCAAGACAAGACACTTTTACCCAGTCTAGGAAAACCACTCCTGAAACGGATCCATCAGATCCCAGTTCAAACACCAGCTCACCTACTTCCCACAGTTCATCAGTCTCAGATCCCAGTAGAACACAGCTCCAAATAGAGGCAACTCCACCCAAATCATTCCCATTCCAGCCCCAGAAGCAAACCAGTCCCCCCAGAGCCACTTTAAGCCCAAACACTACAGCATCAAAGACACTGTTCTATGACTTGGGCAGAGAGGAGACCACTGTATCCGAGTCAGAAAAGAGTCTCACCATTGACACAAGCAGCTCATCAGAGAAAACCTCCAGGAACTGTGAACAGCTCCGGAAACGGAAAAGACGGCAGGAAAAGCTGAAAGCCAAAAGATGTAAAAAGGAGGACAAGAGTCTGCTGGTTTCTCCATCCAGGAAGAGTGACGAGGAGTTGAAACTTTCCCAAGCAGCTCTGTCCCCAAGCAGCCTGTCTGCCAAGAACATCATCAGGAAAAAGGGCGAGGTGGTGATGGCATGGACCAGGTCAGTAGCATGAGTCACTGAAGTCACGTGGAAATAAAAACACTTCTCACATGACTTCAGTCCACTCAGTCATACCACAGTCATGTCATTAATGACATGACTGTGGTATGACATCTTAGGTTTGACTTCTTAGGTTTAACTGCATATAAACCAAATTTCAATCAGCTACATTTGATACATTTTAAATGACTGGATTTAATTGAGTTGACTAAAAACAAACTGGTGTTTAGGAAGAACATAAATGCTTTTACTTTTGCACACAGATTCATGCGAACATGTCTTGTTTTTAGCCAAATTTTATTTTTAGCCAAATTAAAACATAAACATTTATATATTGACTAAATAAAACCTCTATAAACAAATATTATTTGCATATTTGCTAGTTTTCCAAAGTTTATTTTCTGTTTCTATTGTTCCTTCACTGCTTCATTCAAATGTTCCAGTGAACTTAAATGTCAGTGTGAAACACTTTGACCTTTAAGCAGTATGTAGTACTGTTGGTCAAACAGAGCAAGTAGGAAAGTTTAAAGTTCCGTGGTGAAAGGATGCTCAGTCTTTTTTGCTCATCCTCTCCTCAGAGATGAAGATCGAGCCATTCTGATGTTCCTGAAGACCAAAGGAGCTTCACGGGAAACGTTCTCCACACTGTCTGAGAAACTAAACAAGCCATCAGGCCAGGTGAGCAAGTCTTCAGTCTTCAGGGTTTTATTGAAGGTTTGCAGTTATTTACTGTTTGATATTTTTCAGATTGCTCACAGGTTTTACCAGCTCATGAAGCTTTTTAAGAAGCAGGGGAAGATGGACATGTGATTGTCCCAGTCAGACATGGAGGAGCTCTCACCCACCTCAATACAATTGAACTCTAAATGCCTGTTAAATGGAAAGTTCTGGAGAGTCCTGAAGAGTTGGTTCAACACCAACGCTACGGTCCGTGGACTTCATTTTCAAATGACTGGAAGCATAATTGCTTCTTGTTGAGGGATTTTTCTGTGTTGAACTGATTCATGGCTAATTAAAACAGAAAGCTAAAGGATAATATCTGTGTTTTTGATTCACTGTCTGGAAATGTTTTTACTTTTGTGTTCATTTTGAACCAACTGAGACAGTTTTTTGTTTTAATCACCTCTTACTGAAAATCCATGACAGTATCTGCATATTCCTTTTTCAATAGTATCAATTTGTACCATAATCAAAAACATCTCAGCAGTATGTCTTCCAACGGACAAAATGTCCATCTTCAGACTTGAAGTTAGTTTCCAGCTCAGGAAAATTCCATGTTTTCCTGTGGGTGGATCCCTTCTGGAAACTTGAAGGATCACTCAGCAATAACTCATCTGCTGTCAAACAGATGGATTTGGTCATTATTGCAAACAATCTTTGTGTGATGCTGGTCAACTAGCATTGGTGTTTCTAATGAAAAAGTTTACATGTCCAGTCAAGGCAGCAGAGAAGTATTAAATGACTCGTATCAGCAGACTGTTCGCACAAACTGTCTCTGTGCCTTGATGCATTTAGGTTGAAATCATCTGATTATATAAATCAAAACAGAATGCATTATTATTCTTCATGCTGTACATATCCTTTTCCAAAAATAAAGTTTTATTTATTTATGCCTGTGTCAGATGGGAGTTCTTTATAATGAATCTTTGTCTTTTTTCATGATGACATCCACTGAACAGAAAATGAATATATCTGCTCTCTGAACTCTACACATTAAATGTCATTAAGAGGATTTTTTTATTTTTTAGAAGCACATTTGTGAGGTCAAACACTGATATTGGGAAAGAAGGCTTGGCTCAGTCTCGTCTCCAATTTATGATTCTTTTTCTATTATATTGCTTCAGTAATGCACTTAGACTAGGCTGGAGCACTAAGTGAGCCATTTTATTGGGAATTACCACAGAACACAGCTGCACTGACCTAGTGACCTGTAGAGTGTTTTTTACAAACTGATCTGTGTGGTGATAGTATTAGACAAATCTGTGAAAAGATCAAGCTCTTCGGTCTCTTTGTGTCCCTACTCTCATTTGCAGAAACATTCTGCTCATCCAGAAACAACCAATCAGAGCCAGGAGGAAGGTCTTAGCACTGTTTATCAGAACAGTGTACACGCTGCTCAGTGTGCCAATGGTGAGGAAACAACTTATTACAAAAAACTATTTGCTGTCATTTGTGGCCATGCTAATTAGTCTGAGCATTCACGGCAGGTGCCGCTGTGGGGAGGGAGCTG
>NW_006801430.1:5704-9222 GCF_000485575.1 Poecilia formosa
CCTGATCTTATTTTCATCAGCAAAGGTTTAAAAATCACCATCTGTCCTCTTCTGCTCTCCAGTGAGAGGTTTGACTGACAGACCAACCCACCAGGTCATGTCCGAACGTTTACAATATTCACCTCACTGTTGCCAACTCTGACTTTCTTGCTAGCAACATTTCAGACAAAAGAAATTCATACCAGCCAAAATCAAAATCGGCACGTCAGGCTTTTTAAAGATTGGTAACCTGGGATCAGCCAGAAAACTGCAATCGGAGCAGCCCCACACACATATTCATGACATTCTTTGATTAAATAAATTTCTCTTAGGTGTTACTCCAATAGCCAAAAATGTTATTTATACCAGGTGAGTAATTTTACCGGGTTGATTCTGAGCCTTGAAATGATTTTAACAGAAGTTTCACATAACTTAGAAGTTGATGTAAAATGTTTGTTTTAGCCACAAAATGATTATGTTCAGCAGCAAATAACATATCCCCAGCGTAGAGGAGCTCATCGATATATTAATGCAGCAGGCAGCCATGTAGTCTGATGTCAAACATTTTACTAGACAATATCAAACATTGAGAAGTTTTAGTTATTGTTATTAACAATAATTAATAATAATTAAAACAATAATTAAAACTTCTCAATGTTTGAGAAGTTGCTCAGTGTGCTAATGATTGTAATTATTGTTATTGATAACAATAACAATAATCATTGTTATTGTTATTGTTACAAAAATAATTAATGCTGGAGGAATTATTGTTATTGATAATTACAACTTCTAAATGTTTGATATTTGATCAAAGGTTATCAAACACGGCGTTTTGAAGCCAAAAATACCTCGGAAATATACAGAGCCAACCATGAGAATCAACTAATTTCAAGTTAAATTCAGTTTCGCACAAACACAAAGATATAAACACAAAGGCATAAATGTTTGGCTCTTGAACTGAACCGTTCAAGCTAATTTTCTATTCGCAGCTTTACAAATCTTTTACATTACATTAGCAAGACACATTAAAACAAACCTTCACCTTGGCGTTTTTTCTATTCTTCCTCTTTCTTTTCTCCCTCCCTGAAGGATAAGTGCTTTTTGAGACAATGTTTTGCTTATTGAACTTCTGACCGGAGCTTTGGATGCAGCTCATGATTCAGGTGAAGCGTGCGTTACCTACCGCGGCCACCAGAGGCCCTCGAAGAGCAATTGTTTTGTTTGTTTGTTTGTTTGTTTGTTGTTGTTGTTGTTGTTTTGTCTTTTTATCAATAAAATTATTTCTACATACATTATGAAATATATATTATTATAAAAACAAAGCACTTCATAGTGAAATTGTCTGTTTTTGATATTATAATGACATTTCTTTTTTTTTTTTTAACTAAAGAAATAAATAAATAAATCAGCTCCACTGAGGGGGCCCCTTGGTAGCCCCAGGGCCCTATTTGGCTTCTTAGTTTGCTTTGCCTTGGGTCGACCCTGCTTGTATGTGGTGGTGTCCAGGAAATCGACCACTTTAACGCTGGTAGTGGACTTTACTTTGATGGATGGATTATGTGTATTCAGGTGCTGGAGGAATTCCTGAAATTCTGCTTCAGAATGGGTCCAGACCCCCAGATGTCATCCAGGTACCTGCAGTAGTGTAGGGAAGCTTTCCTGCACATACTAAGGGCCCTGGCCTCCCACTTGGCCATGAAAATATTTGCATAGGCCGCTGCAAATATTTTGCCCATGGCTGAGCCCTTAATCTGTAAGAAAAATTGGCCATCGAATATAAAGTCATTTCTTTTTAAATTTATCTCTAATACAGTAATTGTGTGTGTTCTTAATCTGGCCTCCTTGAACTGGGATATTTTAAAAATATGTTTTTAAATATATTTTTAAAAACATATTTTTTAAATATGTTTAAAAAATATGTTTTTTAAACATATTTAAAAAATATGTTTAAATATATTTTTTAAATATATTTAAACATATATTTTAATATATATGTTATAGTATTAGTATTAGTGTATATTAGTATACACTAATACTGACTAATATGTCAGTATTAGTGTACAGACTGTCGATGTCAATTGTAAATAAAATAGAGTCCTCAGGTAGAGAAATATAAATAATAGATAGAGGATATAAATAATGATTGACGCATAGGATTGTTGGTACTCAGCTGTTTCTCCTCTGTCCACAGAGGAATACTGAATATCTGACAGAGTGACCATCAGGTTCTTGGTCACCTTCCTGACCAAGAACCTTCCTGACCAAGAATACTTGGTAGATTTTGTGTTTACTAGTAAAAGTAATTGCAAAAAAATGCTTGATTTTTACAATAAAACAAAAGATGTAGTAATCCTGAAATAACATCTAGAGAATAGCTTGCTGTGATTATTTGAATATTATATTGAAGGTGAAATAGACATAATTGAAATTTGAGTTTGAGTGTACCATTACTGTTTACCATTTTGATCACAGAGAAAATGTAGGTGGAAAATCTTTAAATGTGAGGGCATGATTAAAAGCACAGTGATACATAATTGTACATGTCTTAAAATGGCAGATGATAGTTTCAGTTCACCATACTGGAAGAATGTAGATACATGATTGCATGGTTTTGTTTTGCATTTTTCAGTTGAATTAAATGTATTTTTCTTTTTTGTTGTTGTTCTTTAAGGTCATTTTGATAGTTTATCCTCAGTCATTTAATCTTTCCGGCGTTTTGAGAACATAACAGTTCTTTCTGTTTTGTGTGTAATGTTATTTCACAACTATTGAGAGCAATCCCCACAGTATTAAGTAGTAAATTTAAAAAGAATTGTAAATCAGTTCCAAGTCATGTAGTGTTGAAATAAGATGATCAAAAACATTATTATTGTGAGATTATTTTCAGAATGATTTAGTGAAAGAAAAAAAAGCACTTTTAAGTTCCTAATTCACAGATGATAATTTAGATTAAAGCCAGACTGATTAATGTACAAACAAAAATTGTCATTGGTACCAGACTTCACTGCTGCATGAGCATGAAATAAAATAAACAAAACCATCATAAAAATGGTTAAGATTTAGAAATGGGAAAATTCCTTTAAATATTAAAGGTATTGCCTTTAATTCAGCTTACTTAATTTCCTTTCACATTCAGTCATTACTGGGATAAATGGATCGGACTCACCTGTAACAGCATTTAGCTGAGTTAGCAGCTAATGCTAACTGGCAGCGTGTAATTCTCTATTTTATGTTTAAACATGATGGTAACCGGTGACTCACCATCGAGTAGTGAATTGTTTGAGGATGTTTTGCAATGTTAGCAGTTTGGAAAATTGCAAAGGGAAGCAACATGGCGATCACAGGATTCCAAATCCTCTAGGGCAGTGGTTCTTAACCTGGGTTCTATCGAACCCCGGGGGTTCAATGAGTCGGTCTTCCATTTAAAAAGAATATCAATTATTTGCACTTCTGTTTAATCCAAAATAAGTCAGTGACTCCATATAGTTCCTTTCTGCCAGTCGCAGCCGTCTGTTTGTGCCAGGATTACAGCAATCAAT
>NW_006801431.1:0-5469 GCF_000485575.1 Poecilia formosa
TGTCTACGATTGACAGGTAGCATAATTGTTTTTCTAATTTGTTCTACCAGTAGTATTAATTATGGGATATATTTTTAACAACATATTATATTGGATGTAATCTTTCATTTCTGAAAAATTATATTTACCTTTGAAAGTTTCAGGGACAGAGATGGTTCCTGTTTTAGCCAGTTATCCTTCTCATCTTAACGATCTGCAGCCTGTGCATTCTCTATATCTACATACCATAAGGTGTCTGACCAATCACATCTGACTAATCAGACATGAAAGGAAATGGACACAGAGATTATGTAAGTTCACTTCCTTTATAAACAGGAAGAAAGTGTATTCTAAGATCATAAAGTATTTCAGTTTTCTAAAACTCAGTTCTCACGAACCAACTTCTTCCAACTCAATTCATTTCAGTTATATAGCGTCAATTAACAATAAATATCCTTTAAAGGTTCTTTCCAAATAAATTACCCTTTATGTTTTAACACCTGTTTTACCTTCTTTGCTCACATTGAACAGTTTAAACCATGCATGTTCTGGGACTCTGCTGTCAGCAAGCAGCACCTCATCTGATAGCTATAACTCTAACTCTAGAGAAGCAAAGCTGCAGTCATGGACACATTTCACATTATAGACAAATATGGACATGCTGGGTGCAGGATGCACTGCATTGCTCTCTTTTGCTGTTGCTTCATCACCCATGTTGGTTCTTCCATCCTCCTTTGATAGGTACTTTTTCTCGATCCTATATAAAAGAACCACAGACAACGTATATGAATTTTATGGCCAAGCTTTTGCAAAAGGAGAAAAACTCCGTCAATTGCTCCTCCGAGCTGTTCACAGAGCATTCTGGTCTCCTTCCGCGTGAGCCCCTGTTTTATTGTCAAGGGGGCAGTCAGGAAAAACAACAGAGGTCGTAAAACTTCTAACCTAAACAACTAGCAACTCAGTTCCACGTGTGATATCTGATCTATGGTCTGAGCCCGGTTCAAATCTTGGTCAAACTGTTAACAAGACAAAATACGACTGCTCACAGGCAGTTAGGAGGTATTCTGGTTGATAAGAATTTAAGGTCTGGGAAACACAGAGTTAACTGTTTCACATGAAGATGAACAGACAGTCCTGACCTCCAGGTCAGTTCATACACACATAAGAGAACACTAACAGAAAATCACAACGATCTATAGACTAAATGTGAACTAAAGTAATAACAAAATGATAATACCGAAAATTCTCTAACATTCCCCCCTTTTTATCATTTTACTATGTGAGTAAACTTTATGCAAAAGCCAAGCATAGAAAAGAAAAGAAAAGAAAAGAACCAATAAATGTAAGATTTTTTTTTCTTCTAATCTAAACACAGAAAATACACAATGAATAAATGGAATATAATACAATAATTGAAAAATAAAAGAAACAGCAAAAAATCAAATGCAGTTTTCTCATCACTAACTCCACTCATTGTAGGAGTCCTTCAGCAAATGAATTCATCTGTTTATTGATTACAGAACTTCATCATTGTTCAGAAAATCGTCAGAACCTCGAAACAAGTCATCTTCAGGTGTCTCATAAGATGCCCTTGCCAGCTGATGCCAGCTGATAGTTGACAATAGTTGTGTTAATTGTCTTTAGCATCATGCTTCGAAGGCATGTGTAGCACCGGTATCACACGGCTAACTGCGCTACTGGACCAGTTCTAGGCTCTAAGGAGTGGGGAAGCAAGAATAACAACACCAGAGACGCTGCTTTAAATGCAAAAAAAAGCCGGCAATTTACTGAATGCAAAACACACATGAAACACAATACACAAAACCCCCCTAAAAAAAAAAAGAAAAAGAAAAATGTATCACTCCTTTTTATTCATTAGTTCACCTAGCTTATTTCAGTAAAACTAATCTAATTTAGTTAGACCAGTCTCTTTTTCCTAGGTTATTTTAGTTAAACTAATTTAAGTTAGTTAGACCAGTCTCCTTTTCTTAGGTTACACCTATTTTAGGATTCCTATTTTTTCTCTGAGTTAACTCGTTTTTTTCCACAGGTAAGGAAATACCCTCAAACAAATCAAAGTGGACCACAATTATTCAATTCACATTCAGAGACATAACATATGAAAATCTAAGTATGACACTTTAAACTCAAGTTCAAGTCCAAATGTGAATTCAGGTTCTCAGTTCAATGAAAAGCTTCAGTTTTGATTCAGTCCAGAAAAATAATAATAATTCCACCAGTTCTTAAATCAGTTCTTAATCCTGTTCAGTTCAGTTTGAACTAGTTCCTGAAGTTCCTACCGCTCCGGCAGCGAATTATCATACGCAGGAGAGTCCCTCCCTGATATGATGGAGAAGATGAATTGAAGGTCTAGGTCTGGCTCGCCATCTTGAATCCCGTCTGTGAATGTGGACGTCGCACACGGCAGACCAATCTTCGCTCCGACCGAGCTTCCAACCGAACAAAAAAACCTGACCTGTGTAACAGGCCACAAAAACAACAAACATCTTTTTAAATCCTTAGATTATACAATTAAATTCTTCTTCATAGACTCAACATATTAACTGGATAACCGTTTATACATTAACCTGATGACAGTTTATAACGGAGCATTTCTTGCAAACGGCTACGTCTTAAGCGTTAGCTTTCTGCCAAAAGGAAAGTACAATACAGTGAATATGTAAGAAAATAAACACAAAACTAACCAAAACCGATGTAGCTTAGTTTTCATAAAATCCCCGTCAGTTTCCGACCAGGCAAATTATGTCTTCTTAACTATAATATTAACTCTTTTCCGTTAATCAATCAACTGCTCTTTTCCTCCGATTCCTCCTCTGCTCTCTCCCTCTGGTTTGTGCACCGCAGCGTCACCCAGGCGTCGCGTCTGTGACGCTGGTTCCTTAAAGGGGCAGCGACGTTATTCTCTGTTCAGACTTTTAATCCGCTATTTATTCTTATTTATGTCAGATTTTAACATGGGCAAGTATTTATTCCTATTTATTCAGATTTTAACTGAGCAGCTATTTATTCCTATTTATTCTGATTTTAACATGAGCAACTATTTATTCCTATTTAACGTGGGTTACATCCTCCCCTCTTTACCTAATGCACGTCCCTGTGCATTTTGAATTTCATACTGTCATAACTCCAGGGATTCTTAGAGAGCTAGGTTCTTCAAGAGAGTCTGTAAATACATCACTCAAGGTTTGAAATAAAGACTGAACTATTGTAATCAACGGGTTTCCTAGTTCAGGATAAGTCAGTCTTTTAGTCGCTTTTCTGTCTCTGATAGGTCTCCCCGAACAGTCACTTTCATTTTGGTTGTCTGTTTGACCCAGATCACTTGTGTTTTCTTTGCTCTCCTGAGCAGGTTGAGTAGAAGGATGGATATTATCCGGATCTTTCTCAGGTAGGTTCCCAATTTCCTCTTCAGCAATTGAGTCTCTCTCTTCAGGATCAGGTGAGTCTCTCTCTTCAGGATCAGGTGAGTCTCTCTCTTCAGGATCAGGTGAGTCTTTCTCTTCAGGATCAGGTGAGTCTCTCTCTTCAGGATCAGGTGAGTCTCTCTCTTCAGTTTCTACTGGAGAATTATCAGGGGAAGCTTCAGCTACGTCTGAAAGATTTTGCTCAACAGTAGCCAAGTCAGGTTCTGGTTCGATCCTTTCGGGTAAGTATTCCATAGGTCCGGAGGTCAGGTTGAAACCTATTGTGTCCACTTTTAGGTTTCTTTGATAGTGATATTCCACAGAATCAGATTGGGATTCATCTTCATCAGCTCCATCTGATGTGTTATCTTTAGAATATTGTCGAGTTCTTGGTCGCCTTACTGCCTTTGGCGGGTTAATTTCGCTTTCGACCGGGGTCACAGTAAGGAAACCGCATGGCAGCAGGAGGTCACGATGAAGAGTTCTTTGTGGACNGTGTCGCAGTAGGTGTAAACTTTGTTACACAAGTTCCAAGGTGGCATTCTAAGAGAAACGTGTCTGTTGTTGTAAACACAGCTCCTCAGAGACCCGGGTTTAGCTCCTGCTAAAGAAATGGTCTCTGGTATTTTCCATGTGGCTTGTGGAAACGGTGGAAACGGAAGTATGTCAGCCTTAAATAAACAGTTCATAGATCCAAAAAGTCCTTTTGCGTCATTTGCATTTTCTTCTTTTCATGGGGATGCTGAGTCGTGGTTGTGTGCTCAGGCCATAGAGACACATCTGTTTGTCATCAGTGATGCTCCCTGGGTGCAGACCTGAGTTGTGTGTGGCGATTGGCAGCTGCGCACACACATAGCAGTTCACCTCGTTCTCCTCGTGAGCAGTCCTGTTCATCAGCTGCCACCACAGGTTAGTGGTGTAGTCATGTGGGTGGAACGTGAGGTCACTTCCTCCTCCAAACATCAGACATGCTACAGTCACAGCGCAGTAGAAGATCCATCTGGCATATGGAGTCTCCATTGCTGCTCGGCGCACCGAGATGTCAGAACCCCCAAACTAAAGGAGTGAGAATCTTAGCGTTTCTTCACCGGGTTTGAGACGAACCACACTAAAAAATGGAACCCCTTTGTATCCCGGAAGCTCTTAAAAGTTCTCCTTCCTCTCTACTCCGAATTAGGGGTTCAACACTCTCTGCAGCTTGCAGTGACTGAGATGTATCCAGCTGGGTCTTTCAGCAATCTTTACAACTGTTGGTGTGGTCATCAGCACTTGGAACGGTCCTTCCCACCGTGGACTCGCCCAGTTCTTTCGTTTGATGACCTTTATGTAGACCCAGTCACCTGGCTTGATGGGGGTGGTTTCCTATAGAGGAGGACAGTCAAACGGCAGTAAATTTGTTCTGGACACTTCCTTCAGTTTAAGAGTCATATATAATCATATAATCTGCTAATGTCTGTTCTTCATCAGCTTTCTGTAAGTCAGGAGCAAACAGAGGCAATCTGTAAGCTCTCCCATGAATTATTTCAAAAGGTGTTAGACCATCAGCTGTTGGGGTGATTCTCATGTAGAGCTTCACCAAGTCTAAGCATTCTGGCCAGGGCCGGCCAGTATCTGCCATGCATTTTCTTAATCTGCTTTTCACAGTACCATTTGTTCTTTCCACCAGCCCTGCACTCTGTGGATGATAGGCACAGTGATTCTTTAATGTCATTCCCAAGTGTGTAGCCATGTTTTGTATCACTTGTCACTGTAAACAGTCTGTGGAATACCGTATGTTGGCCTTAGCTACCGTCAAAGCATCTGCATGCTTTGCTGGAACTATTTCAACCCATTTAGAAAAAGCATCAATCATCATCCAACAGTATTTGTTAACTCAAAAGTTCATAACAAAAAAATGTATGTAAGAATTTAGTAGTTATATAGTATTACCTCACCATTTTCCCTTCTCCCCCCTTTTTACACATGGCATAGCCCATGTGTCACAACCATTTAAGCTTCAAATAAAGTCTGTGGGAGGATCAATGGTAACACTTTATTTGAAGGGGGGTGAATAAGACTGTCATGA
>NW_006801431.1:6402-9710 GCF_000485575.1 Poecilia formosa
GAATTATCATACGCAGGAGAGTCCCTCCCTGATATGATGGAGAAGATGAATTGAAGGTCTAGGTCTGGCTCGCCATCTTGAATCCCGTCTGTGAATGTGGACGTCGCACACAGCAGACCAATCTTCGCTCCGACCGAGCTTCCAACCGAACAAAAAAACCTGACCTGTGTAACAGGCCACAAAAACAACAAACATCTTTTTAAATCCTTAGATTATACAATTAAATTCTTCTTCATAGACTCAACATATTAACTGGATAACCGTTTATACATTAACCTGATGACAGTTTATAACGGAGCATTTCTTGCAAACGGCTACGTCTTAAGCGTTAGCTTTCTGCCAAAAGGAAAGTACAATACAGTGAATATGTAAGAAAATAAACACAAAACTAACCAAAACCGATGTAGCTTAGTTTTCATAAAATCCCCGTCAGTTTCCGACCAGGCAAATTATGTCTTCTTAACTATAATATTAACTCTTTTCCGTTAATCAATCAACTGCTCTTTTCCTCCGATTCTTCCTCTGCTCCCTCCCTCTGGTCTGTGCACCGCAGCGTCACCCAGGCGTCGCGTCTGTGACGCTGGTTCCTTAAAGGGGCAGCGACGTTATTCTCTATTCAGACTTTTAATCCGCTATTTATTCTTATTTATGTCAGATTTTAACATGGGCAAGTATTTATTCCTATTTATTCAGATTTTAACTGAGCAGCTATTTATTCCTATTTGTCAGATTTTAACGTGGGTTACATCCTCCCCTCTTTACCTAATGCACGTCCCTGTGCATTTTGAATTTCATACTGTCATAACTCCAGGGATTCTTAGAGAGCTAGGTTCTTCAAGAGAGTCTGTAAATACATCACTCAAGGTTTGAAATAAAGACTGAACTATTGTAATCAACGGGTTTCCTAGTTCAGGATAAGTCAGTCTTTTAGTCGCTTTTCTGTCTCTGATAGGTCTCCCCGAACAGTCACTTTCATTTTGGTTGTCTGTTTGACCCAGATCACTTGTGTTTTCTTTGCTCTCCTGAGCAGGTTGAGTAGAAGGATGGATATTATCCGGATCTTTCTCAGGTAGGTTCCCAATTTCCTCTTCAGCAATTGAGTCTCTCTCTTCAGGATCAGGTGAGTCTCTCTCTTCAGGATCAGGTGAGTCTCTCTCTTCAGGATCAGGTGAGTCTTTCTCTTCAGGATCAGGTGAGTCTCTCTCTTCAGGATCAGGTGAGTCTCTCTCTTCAGTTTCTACTGGAGAATTATCAGGGGAAGCTTCAGCTACGTCTGAAAGATTTTGCTCAACAGTAGCCAAGTCAGGTTCTGGTTCGATCCTTTCGGGTAAGTATTCCATAGGTCCGGAGGTCAGGTTGAAACCTATTGTGTCCACTTTTAGGTTTCTTTGATAGTGATATTCCTCAGAATCAGATTGGGATTCATCCTCATCAGCTCCATCTGATGTGTTATCTTTAGAATATTGTCGAGTTCTTGGTCGCCTTACTGCCTTTGGCGGGTTAATTTCGCTTTCGACCGGGGTCACAGTAAGGAAACCGCATGGCAGCAGGAGGTCACGATGAAGAGTTCTTTGTGGACNCACAGGTAAGGAAATACCCTCAAACAAATCAAAGTGGACCACAATTATTCAATTCACATTCAGAGACATAACATATGAAAATTTAAGTATGACACTTTAAACTCAAGTTCAAGTCCAAATGTGAGTTCAGGTTCTCAGTTCAATGAAAAGCTTCAGTTTTGATTCAGTCCAGAAAAATAATAATAATTCCACCAGTTCTTAAATCAGTTCTTAATCCTGTTCAGTTCAGTTTGAACTAGTTCCTGAAGTTCCTACCGCTCCGGCAGCGAATTATCATACGCAGGAGAGTCCCTCCCTGATATGATGGAGAAGATGAATTGAAGGTCTAGGTCTGGCTCGCCATCTTGAATCCCGTCTGTGAATGTGGACGTCGCACACGGCAGACCAATCTTCGCTCCGACCGAGCTTCCAACCGAACAAAAAAACCTGACCTGTGTAACAGGCCACAAAAACAACAAACATCTTTTTAAATCCTTAGATTATACAATTAAATTCTTCTTCATAGACTCAACATATTAACTGGATAACCGTTTATACATTAACCTGATGACAGTTTATAACGGAGCATTTCTTGCAAACGGCTACGTCTTAAGCGTTAGCTTTCTGCCAAAAGGAAAGTACAATACAGTGAATATGTAAGAAAATAAACACAAAACTAACCAAAACCGATGTAGCTTAGTTTTCATAAAATCCCCGTCAGTTTCCGACCAGGCAAATTATGTCTTCTTAACTATAATATTAACTCTTTTCCGTTAATCAATCAACTGCTCTTTTCCTCCGATTCTTCCTCTGCTCCCTCCCTCTGGTCTGTGCACCGCAGCGTCACCCAGGCGTCGCGTCTGTGACGCTGGTTCCTTAAAGGGGCAGCGACGTTATTCTCTATTCAGACTTTTAATCCGCTATTTATTCTTATTTATGTCAGATTTTAACATGGGCAAGTATTTATTCCTATTTATTCAGATTTTAACTGAGCAGCTATTTATTCCTATTTATTCTGATTTTAACATGAGCAACTATTTATTCCTATTTAACGTGGGTTACACATGGAAAAATGCAACCTATGAACAGGCAAAAAAGAATCAAAACACCCAGAATAGGTGTTTCAGGCTTCAACAGTAAATTCCACCATGGTCTGGAAGTGAGCCAAGAAAGAAAATCAAAAGGAGATGATGTTTTCCACTTTCCATGTAATGTTTGCAGAACCATCTTTCTCAGTTCAGTCAGCTCTCTCACGGTGCTGTTGGCTGTGTACTGTTGATGAGTCGCAGTAATTCATATCTGTTGATCTCAACGTGGCTTTGAATCTCACCTACTCCGACCCATGGAAAGAAGCCTTGCATAAAGTTTTTCTCCTGAAGCAAGTTGTCACAGTCTGGATTGTCCTTCCAGACTTTGCAGCCGGGGGTTGCCCTCTGACCCCTGCAGGCGATGCAGTTGATGTAATCCGGTGTCGTGTCGCAGTAGGTGTAAACTTTGTTACACAAGTTCCAAGGTGGCATTCTAAGAGAAACGTGTCTGTTGTTGTAAACACAGCTCCTCAGAGACCCGGGTTTAGCTCCTGCTAAAGAAATGGTCTCTGGTATTTTCCATGTGGCTTGTGGAAACGGTGGAAACGGAAGTACGTCATCCTCAAATGAACAGTTCATAGGTCCTTTTGTGGCATCTCCTGTCCGAAGTAGAACAGAAAAATCCTTTTTGCACCATTTGCATTTTCTTCTTTTCACGGGG
>NW_006801432.1:0-8738 GCF_000485575.1 Poecilia formosa
AAACAACATTGATTCAATGACACAGTTTCAACACTGGTTACTTGGCTGGAGGTGGATGGTTGTTTGATGGTTGATCCACCGTCATTTGTCGACTTCAACCAAAAATCAACGATTCTAACTATTTTTCAACGTTGATTTAACATCATGTGCTATCTGGGTTCTTACTATTATATTAATCTAAGTTTAAAGGTCAAGAGGTCAAGCTCCTCCCTGTCTCCCACAATCCCCAAACCTTTCTGTTTTTCTGTTGGTGTCAAATGTTTGTGCTGCAAATATTTAAATCAAACAACTTTGGTATCAATCAACTCTGCTGTTTGTGCAACAGTCATAGGACGGCTGGTCGACCTCTGATGACCTCTGATGACCTCTGGAAACGTTTTTATTAATATCTCTGAAATGACAGCGGCACAAACAGAAATATTTGCAGCACAAACGTTTGACACCAATTTCCTTAGTTTGGGGAAACGATGGAAACGTCACAAAACCACCGGCGGGATGAGCAGAGAGTCGCTGCTGCTAGTCTGCAGGGAAGGAAAACGCTTCACCAGGTCAAAACCCAGCATGGACAGCAGGTTCTGTCAGACGGAGATTCTGACAGAACCTTCATCAGAACCTCCGGCAGGTTCTGATGAAGGTTCTGAAGGTTCTGATTATTCTGTTGGTTCTCATGGTTTTCTTGGTCCTGTTGGTTCTGGAGGCTCGACCCGGATCAGCCCCTCGGTTCTGGTTTCTGAGGAAGTGTGAATGGAAGGTCTTTTTATAGTTGTGAAAGTGGCGCCCCCGCTGGGCCGGAAGCAGCAGCAGCTGAGCTGCTGCTGAGGGGAATCGTCTCACTTCTTCATTTCCAGCCGACGGAGACGCAGATCGGTGAGTTCTTCAGATTCTGCTACCAACAAAAACACTTAAACCAGATTCAGTCGCTGAAATCAGGCAAACGTGAAGCTTTGTTATCTTCATTTATTCAAACTTCTGCAGATTTAGATTCAAAATGTGTTTATTTAATCCAGATGTTTGTTTCTGAAGGGAAATGAAGCAGATTTTTAATGAAACAAGTCGATCTGCTTTGGATAAAACCTTTAAAAATTGATCATCTATCCACATCCTGTCAGATAATCAACAGAATCAAAACTTGTTCTCCTGTTTCTGATGCTTTGTCTTGATGAGGACGGTCTCTCTAGCGCCCCCCACAGGCTCACTCCTTTCCCTTCCAGAGACCCGAACCTGAATCTGCGGGGTGTGAATACTTTCAGCTCAGACCCAGATGTCCCGCTCAGTGCTGCCCCTGCTGGTCACTCTGAGTCCGGCTCTTCTCTTCCTGCTGCTCCCTCGCGGCTCCGTGACGCAACAGGAACTGTGGAAGGACTACAAATATGGCCGCCACGGCGCCGAGCTGCTCCCGCGCAACTGCAGCTGGAGATGCATGGTGTTCACCCTGCAGTGGCCGGGGGGTTTCTGCCAGGTGCGTGACGTCATCGTTATCATCATCATCATCACTGTAATCTGAGCTCTTTCAGGTTCCCAAACACAGAATCAGAAATATAGAAGGAAAGCAGGAAGGACAAATCAAAGAAAGAAAAACAAACTGATCTGATGATGAATTAGAGACTGAATTCAGATTCTCCTTGAGAAAAGATGAAACATTCACGATGTCAGAAAGATTTCCCATTTATGTCATATTAATCCTACTGAGAAAAGCTTTCAGTGAAATTAGGACTTAATTATCTGAGGTCAGACACTGATGCGGGACAAGAAGGTTGACTATAGGAGGTTGCTCATGTTGTCAGAAACATGAGATTTCTGCTAACGTCCCGTCTCTGTTTGTTTCCATCAGTCTTTGTACAAAGAGACTCAGTGCACGATTCCTGAGAACATCAGCAGCTGGACCATCCACGGCCTCTGGTACCAATCCTTTAGCTACCAACTGATTCATTTCCTGTCTGTTGCTTTATGAATGAATGGGTTTAAAAATGATCTGTCGGTCAGGACGCTCCAAAGGGAGCTGATGTTCCTGTTTGCTCGATTCCAGGCCTCTCCACGCCCAGTCCTGCTGCACCTGCTGGCCCATCTTCGCCTCTGACCTCCAGGTGATTCCCAGATTTCCTCCAAACATCGCCCTCTACAGGAAGAGGGCGATGTTTCTGTAAAACTTCTGATTTATGTTTCAGGAGGTGGAGGAGGAGCTGAAGGAGTTCTGGCCATCGCTCCTGAAAACCAAACCTTACTTCCATTTCTGGTACGCTGCGCGCTTCTGTAATTCCACTTCCTGTCTGTAGGAGGCGGAGTTTCTGTAGTTCCTGTCTCCTCCTGTAGAGGGCGGTGTCATGCAGCTTTACCCATTAAATATTCCTCTTAAATTTTAATTATTGTTTATTGTTCAGACTTTGACTTTCTGATGTAAATACAGGAAACAGGAAATAAATGTATTTTACTTGAATTCAGTTTATTTTCGAAGTGCTGATCCTCAATAAAACTTTTTGCAAATTAACAGATCAAATTTTCATTCAGTTCCCATAAATGCAGCAAAACCGGATTTTATTTTTTGCCTCATTCTTTTTTGTTTATATGCTTGAAATGAAGATTTCCTCATTGTTTCATGAAATATGAGTGAATATTTCCAATTAATTTATATTGATCCAACTAAATTGAACATCCCTCGGTTTGTGATCTGATATTTTTTATCTAATTACTGTGGAGTTAATTAATAACTCAGTTTTTATGTCATAGTCTTTTACAGAATACTACTACTAGTACTGGTTTTGTTATTCTTCTTTATAACTTGTTGTAAACACTCTAAGAACTTTTTTGTGTCAACTTCACGGGGCACTAAAGGCTGCTTCTATTCTATGATCTGATTGGTGTGGCAGGAAGGAGGAGTGGCTGAAACACGGCTCTTGCGCTGCGTGTGTTGAAGGATTCAACTCTCCTCTGAAATATTTCCAGATCTGCCTGAAGCTGCGGCATCAGTTTGATCTCTACAAGTGAGCGTTACTGCAGCGCCCCTTGTGGCCACCATGCGGAATTCACTGGCAGGCTCATTTTAGCAATAAAATAAAAAAAAATAAAACGTTCATAAATGTTTCACACATTTTCTCTGAAATGATGAAGCTAAATAATGAGACAGTTTGTTTTGTGCTGCAGGATGCTGGCGGACGCAGGAATCACTCCGTCCTGTGACCGACTCTACAAGGTAAAAGTCCAACCCGCATAAAATTTAAATAGAGAGACAAAAAAAGGTTTGATTATTACGTTTTAAAATGTAATAATCTTTTTCTCCTTTGGAGCTCATTTTATGTTTTGCCTTCAAGATGAAAAGCGTTTGACAAAAGCAACAGTTTTATTCTCCCTGTCTAGGATTAATGTTATTAGGATTGTGATGGTTTTTACTGTTTCAATGTCTGCGGCAGGCTGCAGCTTTACTGTTTTTCTGGGTTTGTGTTGGTTCTGGTTCCGTCTGTCTCTCTCTGGTCCAGGTTGCAGAGCTGCAGCAGGTCCTGCTGCCGCATGTCGGAGACAGACATGAGATCCAGTGCGTCAAAGACCAGCAGGTGATTCACTGCAGCGCCTCACTTTCAGAGGAAACCTGCTGAATCATCACAAATATCCAAACAGAATCAGCAGAGCCTCGGCTTTTTTCACGCTGATGCAGTTTTGTGCGTTTATTGCAAATTTTCCGCAGAAATGGTCAAAAACTTTGGATTTTAGCGATGCTAACTCCAACCAGCAGGGGGCAGCATTTCTCACCTTCACTCCACTGCTGAGCTTAATGTCAAGTTATAACAAAAAGTCGCATTTATCATCATTCACAGGAGCAAATATTACAAAACTAGTTTTTAGATTCGCACCACAAAATCAGCGTCTTTAATGTGAAAATAAAAATCAAACCGAAATTATTTTTATTACGGCTTAAACTGATCAAATGCAGCCGATTAACAGCAGTTTGGTTCAGAACGTTTATGATGACCCACAGAGGAACCGGGTCAGAGGAACCGGGTCAGAGGAACCGGGTCAGAGGAACCGGGTCCTCTGGATCTGCAGCAGAACTTTGTTCTCCAGAACCTTCCACTAACATCAGCAGTTAATTGGACCGGATCCTCAGCACATCTCATAAAACCCGCCGCTGACCCAGTCCGGTTCCAGAACCGCTGGTCCAACTGGGTCCTTCAGCGATCCGGCTACCATGGTGACAAATTAGAAACACTTGCAGTTGTTTTTCCAGTGATGTGCGGGTCGTTTAAGGTCCAAAAGAACAAACCGAACCACCAGCTGGTGTTGGTTAAACAGCCAGGATGAAATTCTCCTGATTGGTCCAATCAGTTCCGGTTCTGCTGGGTTCTTCTAAAAGACTTTAGTTTCTTTTAGTTCAGAAACTAAACTCCGGTTCTGAACAGAGTTTAGTTTCAGAACATGGAGTCCAGCCAAGTTCAGAACCTCAAGAATGATCTGACAGGAAGCAGAACCTCAGCAGAACCTCAGTAGGACCTCAGTAGAACCTCAGTAGGACCTCAGTAGGACCTCAGGAGAACCTCAGGAGAACCTCAGGAGAACCTCAGTAGGACCTCAGGAGAACCTCAGCAGAACCTCAGGAGAACCTCAGTAGAACCTCAGGAGAACCTCTGTAGAACCTCAGCAGGACCTCAGCAGAACCTCAGCAGAACCTCAGGAGAACCTCAGTAGGACCTCAGGAGAACCTCAGTAGGACCTCCGGAGAACCTCAGTAGGACCTCAGTAGAACCTCAGCAGAACCTCAGTAGGACCTCAGCAGAACCTCAGGAGAACCTCAGCAGAACCTCAGTAGGACCTCAGCAGAACCTCAGCAGAACCTCAGGAGAACCTCAGTAGGACCTCAGCAGAACCTCAGTAGGACCTCAGCAGAACCTCAGCAGAACCTCAGTAGGACCTCAGTAGAACCTCAGCAGAACCTCAGCAGGACCTCATTAGAACCTCAACAGAACCTCAACAGAACCTCAGCAGAACCCCTTTAAGCAACTGAAACAAAGATTTCCTCCAACAGAATCGGAACCAGTTCAGTGTAAAGATGAACAGAATCTGAATCTTTCTTCTTTTCCTGCAGGACAGGCAGGTTCTGTTCCAGGTGAAGGTCCAGTTGACCCAGAACCTGACCGTCGGCTGTAGTCACCATGGAGACGGCGGTCTGGGCCCCGGACTCCAGCCCTCTCTGGGCCACCCCTGCCCTCCGGACGCTCCGCTCTACTACCTCCCCATCAACCACCAGGAGCCATGGCGGCCCTGCGGCTGACCCGGCCCGGCCCGGCATGTCCTGCTCTGCTTTCCCTCCAGCTCGGACTCGGAACCGTTCAAATCGATGTTTGTTTTAGCTGTTAAATCTAATAAAAGGATCCAACAGTCCGGTCCAGTTTTCTGACAGAACCTCAGAACACGCTTCGGTTCTGATCCGACGGCTCACATCCAAACCCAATAAATTCTGATGATTCTCCTTCATGGTGTGAAAATGTGGAGCAAACAGGCTTCCTGCAGGGGGCGCCACAGGCTCAGCCTACTTTGTGCTCTTGGTCCGGTCCGGTCCGGTCTAGGCAGCATCAGGTCGAATCGCTTCCTTTATGATCCTCCTAATAACTCTGTTACCTTCAGGTCTGGTGAAAATGCTGAATATAAAACTATAGCAAAGATGTTTTATTTCGGTTAGAAATTGGCCTCTGTCTCTTTAAGAAGCACAGCGACGCTCCTCCATGATGCCGTTTATTCTGCTTTCATTTAACGACCTGAACAAACGTTTGATTTTGACTTTAGCTCATTAGTTTATCTAGTTTAGTCTCAGTTCCAGTTTTAGTCTTTTAGTGATTTACAGAATTACATTCCAGGAGAAAGACTGAAATAAAAATTATAGAAATATTGGCAACAATATCCCAGAATCAGAAACTGTTAATTTATAGCAAACATAGGGAAGAACAAAAGATGAGTAACTTTGACAGGTTAGTAAACGTGAAGCTCTGAGATTTACACAGAAAATGTAAGGTCTTTTAAATAATAATAATAATAATAATAATAATCTCTCTCCCTGAAGTTATATTTAAAGTTTTCCTCCTCCTGAGTTTTGCTGATGCTCCGCCATCTGCTGGTGAAACCTGGAACAACAAAGACAAACCACCTGTTCTGGGTTCATCACAGGTTCAGTTCGTTTCCATTTGTACTTCAGATAAAACTCGTCATTCATTTCCAGTTTTAATTATTTCTTTATCTTGGATGAAACCTGAAAAAGGGGTGGGGATACCTTCCCCTGCTCTCCATCAGAACCCGTCCGACCCGCTTCCTTCAGAACCACGTTTCACTCTGGAATGTTGACGTCCTTCAACCAGTGAAACTGAAGTTAAATTGTTTCGAGATTAAAAGATCAGCCGTCGACATATTTAATAACTAATTCTTGGGGTGCGCCAAATTCATCCAGTTGATTTCTGAGTGAAACACCAAACCTGAACAGTGAACAGTTCATTTCCCCAGAGATTCAACCGGAGACTTCAGACGTCAACATGTGAATATTTATTAATAAACTGAATATCTGACCTGTGCTAACTTTTTCACATGAATGAAAATCCCTTCTGACCTGGGAACACCTGGACACTGATAGGAAGTTCCCCAGGTGGGAACTACAGGAGCAGACCGGCTTCTGTGGTTCTCCAGCATGAAGCTGTGGATCTCCTGGAAAAACTGGAGATCCTGGATCAGGAAGCAGAGGAAGCCGGACCAGTTCACAGTTTATTGATGCGACACGTTTGGTTGGGATCCAGAAATCAAAGACCTGACAGATCATGAAAGCACTAAAAGCAGAACAGAACGAGAGCGGAGCGTCTGGGGCCGGCGGCCCTCAGTGCTCCAGGCGGCCCAGGAACCGCAGGTTGAGAATCTTCAGCTGGTCGTCCAGCTCCATGCGGACGATGCCGTCGTCTCCGTCGATGCTCAGCAGGATCCCTGTGGCCTCGCGGTCCTCCCCCAGGATCACCTTCACCTGGAGAACAGGACGGAGTCAGCTCCGCCGCCTTTAACCACGGCAGCGGCAGAGGAAGAGCGAGGCCCAGGTCCGGTTCTGGTCCGGTCCTGGTGGACTCACCTTGTTGTTCTTGGTCGGGGTGACGGGCTCCAGATGGTCGCTGCTGACGCTCACCACCTTCTCAGAGTCCTGCATGAACACGGAGCACATCCCGCCCTGCAGACACGAGGTTCGGTTAGCAACAGGGCCGGTTCTGGGCCGGTACCGGCCGACACGGGGCCCGACACGGGCCACACTCCAAAACAAACATTAATCCCATTTTCCCTCAACATCAGGGCCGGATCTACTGTGAGAGCCTAGCCACCCCAGCTGGCGACTATGAATTCAATAACTAGTTGTGGAAAATCTTTTTTCCGATAACATTGAATGCACCTTAATGTAACCTGACACCTGAGTAGCGGGCAGCAGCGTTGATATGGATGGATATATATTACTGGACCGGACATGACGTGCGCCATTGCTGTCCTTTGGTCAGGAAAATACTACAATCACGCAAAGAATCTGAAAAATGGACGAAGTGTTTAGCAGTTAATTCAACCCCATGACAGCCATAGATAACAAGGTTCAAGAGTTTCACATTTCACAGGTGAGGAAAAAGTTTTAATTTAGAGAAAACATTGAACAAGTGAGCAGTGGGTCAGTTATGCTAGCCTAACTGTGGTTAGCCCGCTTTGATAGCCTTAGCATGTGCTGCGCAGTTCGGTGTGTTTTGGTTCCGTTAGCATTAAACAGGTCAACCCGCCACCACGTCATCAGTAGAGCAGCTGTTTAAATCAGCTAATCAACCCCCGCTAAGTTCAGGCGAAAACTTATTAATAATGACAATATAGACATTAAGCCTGACAGCATAATGTAACGGACTGGATGTTCAGTTTTGGTGTTTTTGCTACTTTTTGTGTGGGAAATGTTAGTTTGGTGTTGATTCCCCTGATCGGATTGAACGTATCTCTGCTTTATCTGCTCGTTGAGCTGCTGTCTGTCGGTTGCCATGGCAACGTGTTTGGTGACGCCGACACGGAGCAGAAAAAGCAGAACAGAAGTGGTTTTATCTAGTTTGGTTCTTCACCTGTTTATCAGCTTTATTGCACCTTTAGTGCGGCTCACTGCAGCCGCTGCAGTTCATGAAAGTTAAACAAGCGACAAAAACTGAACTAATCCGCTCTGTTCGTAAAACGTGGAGATATTTACAACGGTCATCAACAGCATATTTACAGCATATTTAAAGTAAAACGACTGACCAATATAAGAGAAATTGGCCTTTTCTTGCATCTTGACATAATTAACAGAAACCAAACTGTTTATAGATTTGTATCCCGGAGAATTTATGTATCAAACATCAGTTTTATCATCTTTATTTTAAGTGTATCTAATAGTATATCTGATAACACATGGTGGCGCTACTAATATTGTTGTGACAGATTTCTGCTCGTCCTGCATTGGAACTGAATAGTTTTCTGGGCTCGATGCATCACATAGTGACTAATAGGCTCTGTCCAATCCAGTAATACATATCAATGAGCAGCAGCATGAAAGACGTAAAAATAATTAACTATACTACATTAAGAAATTATATTTAATCCTCAGTGCTACATGAAGCTCATTTTGAAACAATGCAAAAACAATACAGTGACAGGTCTGTGTAAGCTAAACGTGAGAATGAGACTATATATATATATATATATATATAAAAAAAAAAATTCCCCTCTCACCCTCC
>NW_006801433.1:0-7810 GCF_000485575.1 Poecilia formosa
AATGAAAGATTTTAAAAAGAGACACATCGTGACTCCATCTGAAGAACAAATAAGAAACAAAATCATTGGCGAGTGTCACATAATGCAAAATTGCTGAATTTATTTGATATTAATAAATCTAGACACTTTTATTCAAAGTTTCCCTTGATAAAGCAACATTTTCAAAAACAGCCAGATCCCTTAACAGCTCCAAGACCCGCCTTCCTCCCTCTCTGGTCTCATGTGCCCAGCATGACAGAGCACCACCAGCCGGATCCGATGGCAGCGAGGTGCGAATAGCTGAAATGGTTGGTCACTACACAGGCCACCAGCAAAGAGGACGGCTCAGCCCGCCTGCCTGACATCATTAGCCCCTACACTCACACTCAGTAGTACCCAGAAAGGTTTCCTCCTATCACAGGTTCTTCACAAATATCCCTACTGTGAGCAGATGGCAGCACAATTTTATTTGTAGTACTGGATTTTTCAAGTTCAATTCTCCATCATTTTTTTCAAGTTCAATTCTCCATCATCTACTTTACGCCCAGAGTTCTTCAGAAATCACCTGTGTTAATCCATAAGACAAAATATGTTTTCTGTCGGAACAAGCTGAACATAGTTCTTGCTGCAGTGCTACCAATCATCCATGAGGCTGATCTCTGCCAATCAGCAATCTTTGCCGATTGCCTGGAATGGCTGTTAATTTTTCGGTTTAGGTATAAATGATACTATGTAATCTGGTCTTTTTTCCTGCAGTGATCCTCGTTATAGCCAAACTCCGTCAAGTGCTTGTTTGATAAATGTCATATTAGATTCGTTGTATTGATGTATTTTGACGATCGGCCGATTATGATCGGTGGCCAATCAATCGGCAAACCTCTACTATATACTATTGTATATTTGTATAAGAATGACTAGCATTCTTCGTGCTCTTCTCCAAATAAAACGTCCCAATCAAATAGGAGATTGAAATAATTCTGACCAGGGGGGCTGCCAGGAATCATGGGCCCCCTGATAAAAAATTTGTTTGGGCCCCCCTGCGCAGCTGCTGTTACAATTTTTTGAGTCTATTTGACCCATAAAAAGTCAAATAGACTTTTTATGGGTCTATTTGACCCATAAAATAGACCCATATTTTATGGGTCTATAAAATATGACCCATATTTTATGGGTCAGGTTTGCAGATGCAAACCTGACCCATACCTTGCATCTGCCTTGCTTTCTTTGGTTCAATACTGATAATTAGCACGATATTTACTGCTCATGAATTTAACATCCAACGCAAGTAGGTTGCTTAAATTTTTTCTATTAGTTTTAGATACTGAAATGTCTCCCCATGAGCAACAGTCAAAAGCAAAACACAAAATACACATAAAGCAATCCAGACTTCCCAAAAAATGCTATGTAGTTGCATTTTGTTCAAGCTGCAGTACATAACTTTAATAAAAAATATGTTTTCTCCATATTTGTTAAAGCTGTAATGATGTCGTAGCAGTTTATTATGAGACGGATAACCTGTGAAAACAATCAATCTCCTCCATCTCCTTCCTAAATTACTATTACTGGTTAAAGTAATGCATCATTCTGACCAAAACAACCAATCATAAATAGTAGGACACTCTTAGCACTGTCAGTTACTCTCATTCACTTACTGCTAAATGTGCTAATGGTGGAGAAACAACTTATCATTACAAGAAACCGTTAATCTGCCCTTATTGGTAGCTATGCTAACTAAACTGAGCATTCACACTTTGAATCTGCACAGTTCTGTGCTATACTATCTGTAGCACAGCACAAATCGAGGGGGAGGAAGGATGAGCAGCACCACATGAGATTGTGATTGACAGCACTAAAAATCTCCTGCCACTGACTGGTTGTTTCTAGAGACCCATGGGAGAAGGCAGAGGAACTAGATTTTTCACAGATTACCTCTCATACCATACTGTCACAACATAATGAGTTTTTAAAAATACGTGAAAAAAATATTTATATAAAAGTGACATAATGCAGCTTTAATTTCACTCAGGAAATTCACTCAGGTCAGGAGGGGCGTGGGTTAGAGTTGCTGCTGACTGACTCATCTGTTAAGTGGTAAAAGGCACAAGGGAAAAATTAAATATATGAATATGTTGGTAATTTTTTTTCCTTAATTCATTAAATGCTAGTGAAAAGGAGGCAAACAGTAGTTTGTAGCTAAGCTAATTATGCTAAATGGTTTGATAATCTCACACAGTCTACCCACCTCTCTTGGAAAAAAAACTGGGTTATAAATTAACACTCTTGCCTTTTTCTCTCTCTCCCTCTATTTTTTTTTTTTTTTTTTGAAAACCTTCTTTTCTAACTTTTCTTAGTGGCATAGTAACTGTCACAGTCGTTCTTTTTTTCCTACTGTCTGCTGCAAACAGCGTCACTCTCAAGCACTCCAAGCAGGAGTGCTTGTAAAATACAATGTATTTTACAAATACATTGTATTTTCAAAGACTGGTTTTAGCAGTAAAAATAATTTTGTAAAAATAATTTTGTAATTGACAGGGCCCCGATTTTTTATTTATTTATTTCTATGAACAAAAAATAATTAAATTGTGGAGGGCCCCCTGTTGGTCAGGGCCCCTATGATTGTCATCACTTTTCCCCCCTATACTGTGCCTCTGATTCTGACTCAATCTACATGTCTGTTTGTAATTTCTGAAAAGATATTACAAAAATCTATTATTATTTAATAATATAAAAGATATTATTAAAAGATATTTCATTGATATTTTTGTTGAACACAAATTGTGTCTTTACAGCCCTCGTCATCAGAGGATCATCATCCATAAGTCTATAAGAAACTCTGATAGCTCTGTAGGAAGATGAGGAGTGGGCTCTGCACTGGTGGCAACAGCATCCTGTAATGTTCTCCCCAGGAAACAGGTGGTCCTAACACTTGTTGGACACTTTCACTCTAATTGAGTTTCTTGATGATACAGAGAACCTCTCTTCCAGATGTGGAGGAATTCAAGTTGGATGTTAGTTTAAATTTCTGAGATGCAGTTAAATTAACAATTAGGAACAGGAGGAAAGTTCACATTGGCATGCATGGATTCGTTCATGCAACCTGTCAATCCATCTTGTGTTATGACTGAGGATTACAGAGTAAGACCTTCAATCAACTGGTCTGCATGCCGACCCAAGAAGAGAATTCAAAGTACCTAGAGCAAAACACAGGCTGTTAAGTAGAGAATTCATTGTCATTTTGTTTTTAGAGCTGATAAGTAATCTGCTGCTTTAGATGTCAATGATCTCTGGTCCTTCACAGTGATTTGTTGGAATGCGGATAGGCATGTTTGGCAGAGCTCCACTCTAAATGTGGCCATGCAGAGGTGAGAAAATTGTTGAAAACATTATTCCCTAATCAGTAATCTAGCTTCAAATGAAAAATTACACTGTAGATTCCCAAGCTACAGGAAGCATAGATGTGTATCTCATGCATTAAATTGCAGTTTTGTTGTTTTAATGCAAGTCACCTAATGTAGGTGACTTGCTGTTAGGCTCTCCGCAGCTGCATTCCTTCATTGTTTTCATGTACTAATGATCATTAGCAGAGGCAGCTCCACAAGGTCTTAAACAAGGCAAAATACCTATTTGGTCTGCAGTAGCAATTATATAAAGTCATAAACGAAGCAGAAAAAAAACTGTAATATTCCTTTACTACCACTGTGTTGGATCCTCTTTGCCTGTGATGCAGACTCTCCTGCAACTTGTACCCTCTAATTTAGAGGGTACAAGCCCCCTGGCTTTAGGATCATCTAATTTAGAGGGTACAATTTAGAGGCCAGGGAGGGCTTGTACCCTCTAAATTAGAGGGTATCCAATACCTGCAGAGAAGAAAGTTAGGAGAAAGCTGGATCATACTGTACTGTATTTGGCCAGATTTGACCTGTGGTTGCCAGGATTCCATTTCCTTCCAGTTCTAAAGATCTTCCCCTTCATGTTCTTGTTGTTCACAGGGAGAACTACATTAGAAAGTTTTTTATGCTGTAAAACTAATTTTCATCTACCCTGGGATTTGATTCTATACAACAATATGCACTTTTATTAAATATACTTACACAAAAGGTCAAGATGGTTTTGTTTAATTCCTCCTTAGATTTTGCCACATTTGAAAGCACAGCTAACAGATAGCCACGCTAACCCTAAAATACTAATCATAACATTAGTTCCACTAACCAGAGGCGCAAAAAGTGGGTATGCAGCGTATGCAACGCATAGGGGCGCAGCACCAGAGGGGGCGCCAAAACCCCGTCTGGAGGGGGCGACGCGCCGATTATGTTTTCCCATACAGTTCAGTGCGCCTCACGCTCCTTCACCTCTCGCACATAACGAGGTACATGTAGCGAGTTTTACACTTCACGTAGCGTCACCTCGGGGGGGGAGCGATTTATGTTTTCGCATCCACCTGAATAATGTGCAGTTGCGCCACTGCCACTAACGCTAAATTGCCATATCAATTTGGTATTTTGCGGAAGCTAGTACTAAACGCTAAATTAAACCATGTTGATATTTACTGTGTCACAAGGAGAGTATGAAAAACTAAACAATTCATATATGTGATTTTTTTTTTTTTTGACATGTTCGATTCGCACCCACATTCATTATTTTCTTCTCTACACCTTAATTTGTTTCTTGTGTAATTGTTATTTGTTCAATAAAGTTTCTTTAAAAACAGAGAGAGAATGTGAGGAGAGGAAACAGAACTGCTGCTTAAATAGACTTCAAAATGTGAGCATGTATATAAACAATTTCTACATGAAAGAATTTTAAGTTGATAACTAAAATTTCAACAGATGTTGTACCTGAGTAAAATAGCACTTTAGAATTTTTCCTAAAAAATTAATTAATGCAAAGATAAGTGTGAATGACATTTTCAAAGTTAGCAAAAAGTGTTAAATGAAAACTGAGTTCCGCTCATTCAGTTCAATCATTCAGTGTATTAAAAAGACATGAATGTCTTTTTAATTACTAAAGGCCTTTTACTAGCCTTTAGTAAAAGGCTAAAGTAAATAGCCTTTTACTTTAGCACCTAATAAAAACTGTACAGCATTTACAATGATTCACTTATATCACTTAATGGGATTAAATTAGCTTTATAAGTTATTTTCCATTAAATGCAAAACTATTTTTATACCAAAGACAAAACATTAAAAGTTCATTTTTGACATGTCCTCCTTGTTATTCAGTTCACAAACAAATTTACAAATTCGAATGTTAAAGGAGCATGCTAAATTACAGTACAGATCTGCATCCTTGATTTCATGAGACGTAAAAAAAAAAATTAACAGCTGAATTATGCAGTTACTGTTACATAATCAACTGCTTGAATTATGTAATGATTTTGAGATCAAAGTTGGTATGAGACTCCTGTGTCTCTCCAGGTCGGACATCCAACATTAAGGCACATTCAGATTAATCTTTTCCAACTTGCATCTCAACTTTCCTGCTTGTCAGTACAAACAGACCTTGACCAAAGCACCGTGAGCACAACATGAAATTATGTTATTTTAGCAATAAGCTCTACAGTGGACCCCCAGTACTCGGCCGAGTGAACTCTTATCACTACTGTTGAGGAAAATAAATATTTTTAGTGTTTAATACAGTTAAATCTTACGACATGGGAAAACAGTGGATTAAGCAAGAGTCCTTTGGATAAAATCTTAGAGGGCCTGCAGAAAAGAATGTCTGTTATCAGGGAGGAACCACGTCATAAATTAATTTTGGCACACAGGCCTGTCTCAAATGAGCAGCAGCGAGGAGACATCTCAAGTCATCTCCCTCAGAGAAACACTAAAGCATAAGGACAAACAAACTAACAACACAATACTAACAATAATTACAATTTAATTAGTAGAATACCATTTAGTTAAAATTAACATGACTTGAACTAGTCTAATTTGTAGTTTTATATTAACAACTACATGGAGTATCTAACCTAGGTCAAACGTAATATCAGTTAGTTAAATATAATCAAAACTAGCATAACATTAATTAGAAAATGTTTAGAATGAATGGGTTTATATTGAAAATGCTCAGGTATATTCTATAAGTGTTTTATTCTTAAAATCTGCGCTTTGATCTAAGAGGATGCAGAAGTTCTGAACCACTTTGCGTACCAGGCTTTATGTCGATTTAAAATTGCTGCACTGATCTGTATTTGTAGGAATTACATAACAGGGAAATAAAATAGGTCTAAGATAGGTAAACTTTTGGTTGAACTCTGGTGAAAAGACTAGAGGCTTTGTTCCAACCAGGTATTAGGAGTAACATCACATTTCAAACTGGCATGAGAAGAGCTTGCTCTAAATGACCCTTGCTCTCCCTTGTCTAGATAGAGAAGCGCTGTAGCCCTGAAATTAAACAGGTCTCAGAAGGTAATAAAATTGCCAAAACTGAGTAATTTGAAACTGGGTCTATCCATACAAGGAGAACAACACGCCTTAATCGCATAATTGCATAAATTAAAACAAAGGAAACACCTTTTTGATTAAAAGTAAGGGCCCCAGAGGAATCAAATTTGCTTCTGCAATTCTCCAAAGACGTCTTTGCTTTTTGTTTGTCGTTTCCATTTCCTATCTCAGGTAAATTTATGTGTCATTTGTGCTTTGAGTTTCTGATGTGTTGTGATGTGCTCTTGTGGTGATAGTATACATCTGTCTTGAATAAATGCTGATTATTTGGATGCTGTTACCTCTGTGTGATCTCAGTTTCTTTTGCGCACAGCATTTTCTGAATCTGGGCATGAGAGGATATAACGAGTCAAAAGTTTTAAAAAGGGTTAATAAGCTTTAAAATCTTCCTCTCTTAATACTACCTACCTGAAGAGTTCAAACATCAAATATAGCTTAATATGCAATGGAGGAACCAGTCCTGGCACAACAATGGAAGCTAACATCTACAGTTTTATTTATCTGCTAATCAGCAGCAGGGAAAATGATTGGACCTCCTAGATGAGCTGCTTTGCAAACACCAGCAATGCGAGTAGCATTGCGACTACATATTTCTGTTTCTAAAGCTGCATCTTCTTCCAAACATTTTACATGTGCTTTATGGAAAAATGGGTGAATTTCTGTGATTAATTTGGGGTTACGTTCTACACACAATCCTTGGATAGGTTAATCTGAGAATATTGACCACGAAATGGCTGTTGGTCCACTGTAAATAATATGGGACATCAGTGCCCTGGTAGCATAAGACCAAAAATATACACTTTGTTGGATTTTTTGCATTTTGTAACATGATTATTATTTAGCTGCTGTGCTGAAAGTCTGTTAGTACTGTCAGTTTCTTTACCATTAAAATATCAGTGCTTTTCTGTTTTAAGGCAACAGCAGTTCTTTTAAAATCTGTGAGTGACTCAGAAGCAGAGTGTAAATCAGGTGAAAGGAACACATTTTATACATGTCACCTCCATATGAGTTCATGTACAATATTCAAATGGAAAATATTAGAAGAAACATTACAAAATTCAGCTCATCACTTACAGATTAGACACATAAGAAGAAGCAGTGAGACACTGGCCCTCTGCTGTGGTTATGAGTCTTCCTGGCAGATGAAGCATTGCGCCCTTCCTCAACCTGTCGAATGCATTTTCCTCTCAGCCTGACATGCGACATACACACTGACCCTGCAGGCCAAGCGCAATCCCTCTCTTTACTAATCATGTCGAATGAAGAGATTTCCTAAATCCTTCTAGGCAACGGTACATTATCTATCGTAGGCCGGGGTGACAGTGACATTTCTCAACGCCAGGGCCGTGCAGAGACCACTAAAAGGGCAGGTGCTCAAAAAAAAAAAA
>NW_006801433.1:8758-9622 GCF_000485575.1 Poecilia formosa
CATGGTAATTCAGGGTGAGTTATTTTTAATTCTAAATGAATATCCTTGTTGGACTTTTATTGGGGCCTGCCATAAGCAATGCATAGGGAGAGCAGTGACTGACCTGCAAAGCAGGTCAGACACTGCCTCCATGCATTGCATGGCAGGCACCTATTGTTCTACACCCAATAGAACGCCTCTTTATTATAATAAATATAATTTATTATTCTTCCGTTACCGTTAATGCGGCTCGTACCGCTGCGTGTACACCCACAAAAGTGGTATCAACAAAATGAGCGGCTCGATCCCGGCAAGTGAGCTATTACTTTTAGTGGGATTCTGAGATAAAATGACGACATAAATTGAGAAAAACGAAAAAACTGGAGTCAAACTGGAATCTGAGGAACTCACAGCATCACTAAGATTTCTCTCTGAAACACACACACAGGACAGTGGAGGTCTGACTCCAAAACTCTCTTTAACTCCCCCTCACAGGCACAAAAAGAGGCCTATTGATTTCAAAGTTGGTCATGAAATAGATACACATGCCTGCTCCCGTAAAATGTTTTCCAAATTTTACTAGGGCTTATGGTTTTTTGTCAGGGCCCTGAGAACGACGCTGGGTGTCTCACAAGTATAGAAACCTGACTATCTGACGAGAGAGCCAGCCCAGGTGCAGATCATTATTTACCATAGCAACGGGCCCTAGACAGAGGCAGTGAGTATTCCCACAGCTGCTGAATCAGATCTCACAATGTATTGTGGGAAGAATACATATTTCCTGGGTCTATTCATGTTTTGCTTACATAAAATTATTTGTATGAATTTTTGAGTGTAAATTAAAATCTTTACTATGAAAATTGAAATTGTTTTTAGAAATTAATT
>NW_006801434.1:0-7247 GCF_000485575.1 Poecilia formosa
CATACGCTGCATACCCACTTTTTGCGCCACTGGCTTCACGCTGCTCATCAGACATTTAAATGAACTTTACTGAAGAACGGCAGTTCACAGCGGTGCTTTCCAACATATAATGAAGCAGTTTCTGAAAATACAGAAATAATAAAGTTCTGACTTACTGTTGTGATAAAGTAAATATAAAAATTAATACAAGTGAGTAAAAAGACCTAAACATCAGCATTAATTCCCTCCATCATAAGTGCTATTTAAATTTGAATAATGCAGAATATTACTGGAATCAATGTGGCTCTAACTGCTCAGAGCTGCTTGTGCGAAGGTGAAGTTGGGTAAAGGGCGATTCCACCTAATTTTTCACTACCGTCAGCATCTTTAATTTACCAAAGGATATGGCCAATTCCATATCCTTTGGATATGTCAACTAAGGGAAACCCTTAGTTGACAGACATTTACCATATTTTAGAAAATACTGTAAAATACTGAGAGTTTTGGTCAACAGCAGTGGCGGAGCTACGGGAGAGGCGGCGGGCAGCATAAGGCTGCAGGGATCCAACCCTTTATCATGACTGGGGAGATGAGGAGAAAGCAGGCCCTCTCCTGTTGAGCATGATGTATGTAGCATCACATGAATGGAGCCTCAGTAGATTATACAGCAGGCTGCTCCAGTCATTGTTGACTCATGGGTGCAAAAACTTTACAAGACCGACTGATTTTAGTGACATAGTGGCTGTAAAATATTGAATAAAATGTTGTGCTACGAGACCGGCTTCATTTTCACTCTTACATTTAACTTTATGACACATTAAATTGCAAGTGGATCGTCTTTATTGCCTCAAAGTGCATTCTGGGTAAAGCTTGTCACCAGCCGACTAAGTTAACATGATTGGAGCTCCATGAAGCGGCAAAGTGAAAAGGATGGAAAAAAGAGAGCAAAGAAAAGCCAAAAACTGGACGCATATTTTGTTCCCCGTCTTGGAGATGAACAGTTACAGGTACAGGTACCTGTAACTGATATAATCAGTAACAGGTACACAGTAGGCGAGGGGGAGAGCTCCCCCTTTCTCTCCTCCAGAGAGAAAGGGGGAGCTCACATCCCCCTTTCTCTCTGTCAGTGGAGCTGTGTGATGTGGTGTAATTTTTTTTACGGTGTAATTCTGGGAACCCCACAATGTAAAAAAACAAACAAACAAACAAAAAAACAAAAACGTAGATTTTACGGTAAAACGCCGGCAGCTGGGGTTTGCAAAATTCCACCGTAAAAACAATTTACGGTGTTTGGAACCCGGGTTGTTGGAATGGTTCCTTGTTGCAGCTTTCCCCCTCTTTTACCACCAGAGGGTGCCAAGACGCTGTTCCCTCCCGAGGGCGTTGCCGTTGATTCCTGGATTCCTGCACAGCTGCAATTAATCTGATCATCTGGAGGAGTATATGAGGACGGAGCTGCCGACACTTCAGATCCAGAGTTTTAGCCAGTATTTGGTACTCCAGCCCTCCATGCTTCTCACTATGATCCTGTTGTGGACTTCAAGTGATATCTCTTTGTGCCTCTTCCTCAGGTTATTCCTCATGACGCTGTGAACCCACTGGTTGCCAGAGTTCTACTGACACCTCCGCAGTAAACCAAACCTCTTTGGATTACCCTGTTGTCAGTCTCACTCGCTCCTCACCTTCTGTGATCCAAAGCTTACCTGTCCGCCCTCCACCGCAGCCTCTTGGTCAGCCAAGCAGCAACCCTCCATCTGAACCAAACCCTGGTAACCACAGTGATTCTTCCCCCCGTGAAGACCTTCCTCCACCCATGTAAGACCAGTCTGTTTATTCTGACACTGCCATCTTCAACGACCCCTGAACTCACCATGTCTCTTTTTTTACCTCCTAGTGCTCCAGTGATCCAGATTGCAGACTTTCCCCAGAACCTGATTGTGGATCACTATTTTGTATTTACAATAAACTTATTAAACTGATTTTTGTTCTCCGCCTGGTGTTCTGCATGTGGGTTAAGAAATTAGACCCCATTATGACATACAGATAAAATCTGTTCTTTTGTTTTACGGTAAAATGCCAGCAGCCAGGGTTGCCGAAATTCAACCGTAAAAAACAAATACGGGTAAAATCGTTTTTTTGTTTTATGGTGGAATTTTGGCAACCCCGGCTGCTGGCATTTTACCGTAAAATCTACAGTAAAACGCCGTTTTACAGTGTACATTTAAAAATTTACATATTGAAAGAAACTGCAGCAAGGAGGTTCTGGGTTTGATTCCCGGCTCNTATTTTCAGACAGATCCTCTTAATTAAAGGGTTAACTACACAAGTGGAACCGAGAACAACTCTCACCTGGAGCGCTAAGCCTGGTGCCCCTTCTTCTACAAAGAAAGCAAGAGGACCAACATCTTCTTTTGCATTTTCTCAAAAAAGGATTTCATTCCTTTGCAATAGATTTTTATTTCGCTCATAGTAAATTTCCACACACCCTGCTGTATTTTGTAAACCTGGGGCATCAAACTCATTTCCATTTCGAGCCACATCAAGATCATAAATATCCTCAAAGGGCCGGTTGAAAGAGAATGTATTAATAAAAGTAACTAACAACTAAAATACTATAACTTTGTCTGCATTCAGTGAGTAGTTCTAAAAATTAACTATTTAACACTGAAGTATATTGGCTCTATACACATGAAACTGATTTTATTTGACAGATAAAATAATATGTAAGGACACATCAAGTCCTCCCAAAGGCTGGCCTGCTTGAAGTCTAGAGGGCCACAGAAATAGCTGTGGTGGGCCAGATATGGCCTGCGGACCTTGAGTTTGACACGTGTTGCATGCAGTCACAGTGATAACAAATGTACATTTAAAATCGGACATATACCTTTAAAGATGCTCAGTGAAAATCTTTGTATACATTCTTAACTATTTGTTGCAGAAAACTGAACCAACTGCACATTCATGTTTGTTTAAAATCTTAAACAAACTTCACATGAAAACAGGTTCATTAATCACATTACCAACATAAAAAATACTCTACAAGAAAAACTGCCAGATGGGGATACATTTGGATTCATTTTTTTTCCTTTTTATAGATAGTTTCTGTCACATTTTTGTCTTCGAACTGGTATGGAAAGCCCATGAATTACCTGGTTTTTCCACAGTATTTCATTTGTGGAATATTTTATATAAAACTCAAAAATACGATTTTAATGTGTAAAAGCCTTACAAAAACCGTATCTGGCAGAAAGACATTCACTTTTCAAGGTGCAACATGAACTGACTAGAAAAAAATATTATTGTGAGAAGCAAAAGTTTTCCATGGGAGTGTAAAGCTTTTGTGAGACAATGTAAAAAATAAAAAAATACATGTCTCACAGAATGCTTTCTAGGGAAACTTTTTTTTTTTTTTTTAAATGTCTCCCGTTTTGGTAATAATTTTAGAACATCGATGGCCCAGAAAACATTTTTGTCCCTTCAGGCCTTCCATAAGTCCTATTGTTTTTTTTTTTTTTTTAAATCAGCTGATGAAGCAGCCGGTCACGTTAAGCTAGCGGTCCTGTCGATGACCAGGATCCGGGACATGATCCGGTTCATACCGCGGCTGTGACTCGGTGCTCCCCGGCTCCAATAACATTTATCCAGGCAAGAATTCGTCGCCTCCTCCCCCATTGCTATCAAAGGAGTTTGGCCCTCAGACCGCCGGTTATCTCCGGACCTTTGCCCCCTGCTCTGTTAGCCAGGAGCTAGCTGCTGCTGCGGCTGCTGCCATAAAGAGGAGCGGGAAGCCGGAGGCTGAGTGGCCGGGAGAGCGCGCGCTGCAGCGGGATGAAAGATGGCGTCTGTCCGGGTGGCTGTGCGGGTCAGGCCGATGAACAGGCGGTGAGTGGCGGACACGGTGGTTTTTCTGGGTTAATTCTGTGGTTTTCGTATCGGTTGGTTACTGTATTGACCGCTGCTGTGGTAAAGATTAATTTTGGATGTTTCTGGACGTTTTCTCCCAGTTTGCGGCTGTTTTTGGCCTTAATGGGGGCAGCAGGTGTCCGCAGGTGACCAGGCTGTTTCACCTCAAATTCTTTCTCCTCTAAATGAATACCTGGAATTATTCCCACACATGCGAGTCCAAACCCGAAGGTTCTGGTTCCGACTGTTTCCCCGTTTCCCCCGGGGTCGGGTCGGAACATTGTCTGTTTATGAAGTTCAGCCGTTGTTAAAAGTAATTTCTGGTCTTTCTGACCGGAGTTTGGGATGATTTCCTGCATCATGTATGGGCTGGAGGCTGCTCCTGTGTGGAGATTTTAAAAATATTTAGCATTTAAATGGCTGAAAAGTTTCTGCGTCTTTCTAACATGTCTGGTCTTCATGTTGAGGTTTTTTGAACCAATAATCTCAAACGAGAAAATTAGAGGAGGACAAATTAATTCATTCATTCTCCAATATTCATGTGGCATCAACATTTCGACTGTAATCTGGCTGATAATCTGAATCATTCTGGGTTATGATGAAGTCAGAGGAGTAATCTTCTGTCCGACCTTCCTCCTCCTCTGTAGTCTTCCTCAGTCTTCCTCCTCTTCATCAGTTTGATTTTTTTCGTCTCTGCATCACATTTCCTGCAGAAATCAAAAGTTTTACTGATTTTATGGAAATAAATTAATAGTAAATGTTTATTAATTGAATTTAAAATGTGTTTGAATCATTTTTGAACAAAAAACTAGAAACATTTTGAGGAATTGATTTGATATTGACTGATTATTAATCTTATCTCATTATTGCTTTGCCCAAACAGCAACATTGATCTGCTTTTCTCTCTAATCTTTGAAATGGGTTTTTTAACATTTACTTAATTTATTTATGTTTTTAAACATTTATTTATGTTTAAATAATAAACTTTATCTGAGAAACGTTCTAAAATGATTCCATACTTTATCATCTGGTGAAATCAATAAATCGTGTTAATAAATATTATTAAGTTTTAAAGCAAACCAGGCGTCTTGGTGAGAAGATCTCTGATGGTTTTGGACTCTGAGGTTCTTCACCTGAAGTTCGGTTCCAGAACCGGAGCTCGTACCAAAGCCAACCCGTTCTCCTGCAGAGCAGTGACCTTTGACCCTACTTCACTGCAGCGTGCCAGCTTTACGTAACATTGTTGCCGTCAGATAGCAGATTTCTGCTGAAGTCGGGCCGGTTCTGGAGCGGCGGCGCATCGACCTGCTCAGGCAGACGGAGGTGCAGCTGCAGCTGAGAAACATCCTGCAGGTCAGGCTCCGGTTCCCCGGTCCAGAACCTCTGAGCCTCAGCAGAACCCGAGTCCATCTGGTTCTGTTGTCACGTTGAATTGCCTTGGTGCTGAAAATGTGCTACACAAATAAAATTACCTTACCTTACTTTAACATCTGACTGGTTTTACATATTTTGGCTGTTTTTAGTTCTTATTGTTGTTTTAGTAGTTTATTAATTTGCTTGTGAAAAATGTTTCTGTTTTTCAAGTTGTTGGTTAATAATTGTAGTTTTATGTGTATTTTTGTTTGGATGTGAGTATTGGACCCGGCTGCAGGTTTTTACCAGTCAGCTGATCGGTGCGGCAGGCAGGCGGTTAAACATCATTAAACTGAATTTCTGGACGTTTTGTTGCTCCATAAACCTCGATCCGACGATGAACCAGGAAATTCTTTTAGTTTGATTCTCCTTCATAAATCGGTTTTATTATTCTCATGTTCGTTTAGTCAGGTTTAGCAAACCTCCATGTTTTCCTGTCACTCATCCAGACTTGAACTATTCCCTTTTGCTGCTTTTCAGTTCGGTCCAGAACCAAAACATTTTCTGATTTTCATCCTTTAAATATCTCTATACATCTCTCTCAAACATCGTTGTTTTCTAAAGAAAAATGATAATAATCATGTAAAATGAACATCCAGTCCTCAAATTGTGAAGCAGACCTTCCAAACAAGGGGTACAAAGAAAAAAAGATACATGTTTTCATTATTTATTCAACAAAAGTATTTTATCTGTCAAAAACAGAAAATCTGCCAAGTGCCAAAGCATGTGAACTCTTCGGTTGGCACCTTGTGGCTCCTCCTTTTGCAGCCGTTACTTCAGCTAAACTTCCTTTGTAACTATGGACGAGTGTCTCACTGCTGTTTGGGATTTTTGTCCACTCCTTGCAGAACTCTCAGTTGAGAGAGGTTGGAGGGGCATCTGGCCTGTACTGCCCGTTTCAGATCTTGCCACAGCATTTCTATGGGATTTAGATCCGGACTTTGACTGGGCCAACCCAGAGTGCAAATCTTTTTTATCTTAAGCCATTCCTTGGTACTTTTGCTGGATTGTCTTGTTGCATAATCCATTTCTGTCCCAGCTTCAACTCCCTGACTGATGGCAGAGATCCTGGTCAATAATTTGTTGATGGTCCCTGTTTGCAGCCGTCCGGGTCCGGAGGCAGAAAAGCATTTCCACCACCGGGCTTCACTGCTGGGAGGAGGTTCTTCTCTTGAAATGCAGTGTTGACTTTTCTCCAAACCTGGCGCCTGTGACCATTCAGTTTTGGACTCATCCGTCCAGAGAATGGATTCCAGAAGCCTCTGGTTGGTCCAAGTGCTGTCTGGCAAAGTTTAAACGGGCAGCTTTGTTCTTTTTTGAGGGCAGAGGCTTCTTTCCAGCAACTCTCTCATGAATGCCATGTTTATTGACATTCATTGACATGCATACATGCATCTACAATCAGGCGAAATAGGGTTAGGGTACATTGATCCCAGACGCTGACAGAGGTCTGCAACTCCCTGGAGGTGATGTGTGGGTTGACCTTTACCTGCATTATTCTGGTGCTTCTTTGTGTAAGTTTTGACGGCCGTCCACTCCTGGGCAGAGTTGCGGTGATTCCCTGTGTCCTCCATTTGTAAATGATTTGTCTGACAGTGGATGGATGAAGCTGGAATCTTTTGGAGATGGTCTTGGTCACCACCTTCTTCCTGATGTCATCAGATGTCTCCTTTCCTCTCAGCATTGTTGATCTGGTCTTTATGCCTGATCACCTCCAAACATTTCCCAATGATGTCTCATTTGATTGGTCTAATTAACTGATTACTTGAGCTGTCACATGTGCTTCCGCTGAGTCTTTTACCTAGTTGACTTCACCAGTGCAGCTGTGGTTCATTTACTTTTGCAGATGCTCTGACTCCATGTTTCATTTAGTCTGCTTGCAACTCACACATTTCCCTCAAAACAAACAAATGGAATCGATGAACATAAACCTGAAAATCATGGTTAAAAAA
>NW_006801434.1:8247-9647 GCF_000485575.1 Poecilia formosa
AATCTACAGTAAAACGCCGTTTTACAGTGTACATTTAAAAATTTACATATTGAAAGAAACTGCAGCAAGGAGGTTCTGGGTTTGATTCCCGGCTCAGGGTTTTTCTGCATGGAGTTTGGATGTTCTCCCTGTGCATGGTGGGTTCTCTCCGGGTACTCCAGCTTCCAAAAACATGACTATCAGGTTAATTGGTTTCTCTAAATTATCCCTAGGTGTGAGTGTGTGTGCATGGTTGTGTGTCCTGTCTGTTTCTGTGTTGCCCTGCGACAGACTGGCGACCTGTCCAGGTGACCCGCCTCTCACCTGGAACGTTAGCTGGAGAGGCAGCAGCACCTCCTGACCCACTGGGAACAAGGATGTTAGAAAATGGATGGATGGAAGAAACTTTGTTGCAAGGCTCCAGTAATAATAAATAAGTAATAATAAAAGGATTAATATAAATGTATATAATAAAAGATTGAGTTTATCATCCTTATGGCCTGAGGGATGAAGCTGTTGCTGAATCTGGTTGTTCTGCATTTGAAGCTGCTGAATCTTATCGCAGAGGGCAGCAGGGAGAACAGACCCTGGACGGCTCTGTTTTCATCGGACAGGCAGCGACTGGGAGGATGGAAGGAAACTCAGTCCTGGTGATTCTCTCTGCTGTCCTCACTGCTCTCTCCACATGTTGCCAGTCTGAGGTGTTGCATGATCCAAACCAGACAAACATGCTGCTGATAAGTATACTCTCTATTTATAGATATAGATATAGATAGACATAGATAATGACATAAATAGATATAGATATTAGATTACACTCCATACAGCCCAACCTTATGGTGCTGTATAACCAAGACTGGGGGAATGAATTTTAATGCTCAGTATTCCCCATCAGCTCCCCCTGTGTTAGACGGGGGAAGTGATGGCTAAAAATCACCCATCAGATACGGTTCCCCGGTTCCCCATTAGTCCGGGGAACCGGGGAACCGTATCTGATGGGGAAACTCAGATCAACCTGTCAGAGCTAATCCCTTTTACAGCTATGCCTCAAAAACTCCGCCTGGCATTTCTCACTTTTTTTTACAAAATGTCTTAGTCCAAGTGCTTTAGCTCATTTTCCCAGAGTATTTAGAACTTTCAATATCTGGCATCATTTAACATTTGATTTGATTCAGTTTTGATTTTATTTATTTATTTCAATCATGATAGCAGTATAAAATAACACAATGAACAAGGAATCCAAAAGACATATTTTTTGTACCTTAATAATCTTAACATGCTAGAAAAGGAGTAGGAAGAAGTAAGAAACATGCATTCCTACATCATACACTCATATTTTCAGACAGATCCTCTTAATTAAAGGGTTAACTACACAAGTGGAACCGAGAACAACTCTCACCTGGAGCGCTAAGCCTGGTGCC
>NW_006801435.1:0-2647 GCF_000485575.1 Poecilia formosa
TCCTGAACCTCCTGATCTGGTTCCTCATCTTCACTCATTACATCACATTGACCTTTGACCTTCTAATCAGTCAGTCATCACTATTGATCACCACCAATCACCTGATTGGAAGAATGCAACATTTAACCACTGACCTTTGACCTGGAGATGAACCCGTTTCATCACCAGGACGACTCGTTTCCTGACTCTGCAGCTGTAGATCCCACTGTCTGCAGCTGAGGGACGTTCCAGAGTCAGACTGAGGTCTCCAGTCTGCAGTGGGTCGTCATTCATCCTGGTTCTGCTGCTGCTGGTCAGGTTCTGTTCTTCAGGATCATCAGAACCTTTCTGATACACATGGACCGTCCTGTTCTCTCCGTCCCTCCACTCCACTGTAGCACCTCCAGGCAGGTAGACTCTGGTTCTGCAGGGCAGCAGGACAAACTTCACCCCTGAATCCACCTCCACCTGTGGAGCTGAGAGACAACAGAGGACAAGATGAGCTGGACAGACAGATGGACAGCAGCTCTGATGAGAGAGAAGTGGAGCAGATGATGAGCTGATATCGTCTCTATCGTTCCTCCTGGACCTGGATGAACGATGGATAAAAACGATAAAAACCTTCATCAGCTCAGAGACCATGAAGGTTTTTCTGGTTTAAATGTTTCCTTGTAACTGAGACGTTCAAGTCAGAGAGAAAAATCCTCCAGCAGAGTTTCATCACCAAGCCAACGGCTCTGAATGCAGGACGGAACTGTAGTTTCTAGCTTCGCCACTAGGGGGCGCAGCCACTGTGATTAGCTAGCTGATTAATTCTCCCTCAGATTGGATAGCTCATTAATGCTGGTTCTGTTTGGCTAGCTTATTGCTGGCACTGATGTATAGCTGATTAATGCTTTTTCTGATGAGCTAGCTGATTAATGTTTGCTCTGATTGGCTAGCTGATTAAATCTAGCTGTGATTATCTAGCTGATTAATTCTCCCTCAGATTGGCTAGCTGTTTAATGCTGGTTCTGTTTGGCTAGCTAATTGCTGACACTGATTGGCTAGCTGATTAATGCTTTTTCCGATGAGCTAGCTGATTAACGTTCGCTTTGATTGGCTAGCTGATTAATGCTCGCTCTGATTGGCTAGCTGATTAATTCTTTTTTCTGATTGGCTAGCTGATAATGGCTTTTCTGATGAGCTAGCTGATTAACGTTCGCTTTGATTGGCTAGCAGATTAATCTAGCTCTAATTGGCTAGCTGATTAATTCGACCTCAGATTGGCTAGCTGATTAATGCTGGTTCTGTTTGGCTAGCTAATTGCTGACACTGATTGGCTACCTGATTAATGCTTTTCCTGATGAGCTAGCTGATTAATGTTCGCTCTGATTGGCTAGCTGATTAATTTTTTTTTTTATTGGCTAGCTGATTAATGCTGGTTCTGTTTGGCTAGCTTATTGCTTGGATAGCTGATTATTGCTTTTTCTGATGAGCTAGCTAGCTGATTAACGATGGCTCTGATTAGCTAGCTGATTAATGCTCGCTGTAATTGGCTAGCTGATTAATTCTACCTATGATTAGCTAGCTGATTACCGATGGCTCTGATTGGCCAGCTGATTAATTCTACCTCTGATTAGCTAGCTGATTAATGTTGGTTCTGATTGGCTAGCTTATTGCTGGCACTGATAAGCTAGCTGATTACCGATGGCTCTGATTGGCCAGCTGATTAATTCTACCTCTGATTAGCTAGCTGATTAATGTTGGTTCTGATTGGCTACCTGATTGCTGTCACTGATTAGCTAGCTGATTACCGATGGCTCTGATTGGCTAGCTGATTAATTCTACCTCTGATTAGCTAGCTGATTAATGTTGGTTCTGATTGGCTAGCTTATTGCTGGCACTGATAAGCTAGATGATTACCGATGGCTCTGATTGGCTAGCTGATTAATTCTACCTCTGATTGGCTAGCTGATTAACGATGTGTCTGATTGGCTAGCTGATTAATACTACCTCTGATTGGCTAGCTGATTAATGCTGGTTCTATTTGGCTAGCTTATTGCTGGCACTGATTGGCTACCTGATTAATGCTTTTACTGATGAGCTAGCTGACTAATGTTCACTCTGATTGGCTAGCTGATTCATTCTGGCACTCTTTTGTCCTAGATTATTGCTTGCACTGATTGGCTAGTTTATTAATGCTAGCTCTGATTGGCCAGTTGATTAATTCTACCTCTGATTGGCTAGCAGAATAATACTGGCACTCTTTTTTGCTAGCTTATTGCTTGCACTGATTGGCCAGTTGATTAATTCTACCTCTGATTGGCTAGCTGATTAATACTGGCACACTTTTTTGCTAGCTTATTGCTTGCACTGATTGGTTAGCTGATTAATGTTCGCTCTGATTGGCTAGCTGATTAATACTTTTTTCTGATTGGCTAGCTGATTAATGCTGGTTCTGTTTGGCTAGCAGATTAAATCTATCTCTAATTGGCTAGCTGATTAATTCAACCTCATATTGGCTAGCTGATTAATGCTGGTTCTGTTTGGCTAGCTTATTGCTGGCTCAGATTGGCTAGCTATTTAATGCTTTTTCTGATGAGCTAGCTGATTAATGTTCGCTCTGATTGGCGAGCTGATTAATGCTTTTTCTGATGAGCTAGCTGATTAATGCTCGCTCTGATTG
>NW_006801435.1:2883-5457 GCF_000485575.1 Poecilia formosa
TAATTTGATCTCAGACTGGCTAGCTGATTAATGCTGGTTCTGTTTGGCTAGCTTATTGCTGGCTCAGATTGGATAGCTATTTAATGCTTTTTCTGATGAGCTAGCTGATTAATTTTCGCTCTGATTGGCTAGCTGATAAAATCTAGCTGTGATTAGCTAGCTGATTAATGCTGGCTCCGATTGGCTAGCTGATAAATTCTTTGTTCTGATTGGCTAGCTGATTAATGCTGGTTCTGTTTGGCTAGCTTATTGCTGGCTCAGATTGTCTAGCTATTTAATGCTTTTTCTGATGAGCTAGCTGATTAATGTTCGCTCTGATTGGCGAGCTGATTAATGCTTTTTCTGATGAGCTAGCTGATTAATGTTCGCTCTGATTGGCTAGCTGATTAAATCTAGCTGTGATTAGCTAGCTGAGTAATTCTCCCTCAGACTGGCTAGCTGTTTAATGCTGGATCTGTTTGGCTAGCTTATTGCTGGCTCAGATTGGCTAGCGGATTCATGCTGGCTCTGATTAGCTAGCTGTTTAATACTGGTTCTCTTTTGCTAGCTTATTGCTTGCACTGATTGGCTAGCAATGTAATGCTAGCTCTGATTGGCCAGTTGATTAATTCTACCTCTGATTGGCTAACTGATTAATTCTTTTTTCTGATTGGCTACCTGATTATTGCTTTTTCTCATGAGCTAGCTGATTAATGTTCGTTCTGATTGGTAGCTGATTGATTCTTTTTTCTGATTGGCTAGCTAATTAATGCTAGTTCTGTTTGGCTAGCTTATTGCTGGCACTGATTGGCTACCTGATTAATGCTTTTACTGATGAGCTAGCTGACTAATGTTCGCTCTGATTGGCTAGCTGATTAATGCTAGCTCTGATTGGCTAACGGATTAATGCTTTTTATGAATGCTAGCTGATTAATGCTAGCTCTGATTGGATAGCTGATTCATGCTGGTTCAGTTTTGCTAGCTTTTTAATGCTGGCTATGATAAGTGCTGTTTTTCTTATTGGCTAGCTGATTAATGCTAGCTCTGATTGGCTCATTGATTAATGCTTTTTCTGATTAGCTATCTGATTAACGATGGCTCTGATTGGGTAGCTGATTAATTCTGCCTCTGATTGGCTAGCTGATTAATGCTCGCTCTGATTAGCTAACCGGTTCTTTTTTCTGATTGGCTAGCTGATTAACGCTCCCTCTGATTGGCTAGTTAATGAAGTCTAGCTCTGATTGGCTAGCTAATTAATGCTGGATCTGATTAACTAGCTGATTTATGCTGGCTCTGATTGGCTGTCTGATTAATGCTGGCTCTGATTGGCTCACTGATTAATGCTTTTTCTGATCAGCTTGCTGATTAANTGCTTCCTTTTCCCATCGTTGTCTGACATAGTCAGTTGATTTCTTATTCATAGATGCTAAAATTCTATAAAGTTTGCCAATAGTGCCTCTTGTATTTTTACCAGCATATGAATCCATAATTATTGGTACTATTCCTGGTTCTGCATCAGAGTCATAAGTTTTGATTTCTTTCCTGAAGAAACTTCGAACCTGTAGATAACGGTAGAAGTCTTGTCTGCCCACGTCATAAATCCGGCACAAATCCTCAAACCTTACTAATTCCCCGTTTTTAATTATATTACAGAATGCAGTGATTCCATGTTTAGCCCATCTTCTATATTTGTGATCCACTGCTGCTGGGAGAAAGCGTGGGTGGTACGCAGGCCAACTCAATACTCCTATCTGTTTAAGGAGGTTAAACTTTTTAACTACCTCTGCCCACTTTTTCAAAGAGAGGTTCAGACACAGATTTTGTAATTGGTATACCTGGGGCAGACCATCCAGACACCCCAGAACAGACTGTATAGGGACGTCCAACAAGGAAAGCTCTATGTCCTTCCATTTAGCATCATAGGCTGGGTTACACCAGCACACCAGAGGTCTAATCTGGGCAGACAGGTAGTAATCCACTAGGCAAGGCAAACCCATACCCCCCCCGACCCCCCGGCAGCTGAAGGGTCGAGTATCTTACTCTTGGCCTTTTGTTGCTCCAGATAAACCTTGAAAAATGTTTATCCCACTCCCTACATTGTTTTGTTGGATTAAATTAATTGCGCCAATTAAATTGAAAACTATTTACTAGCTGTTTTGACGGAACAAAATTAAAGGCCAGAATTTGGGTTTTTTGTATATTGAGTTTATAACCTGAGAGTCTGCCATATGTTTCCAAGATGTTCATAAGCAACGGAATACCAGATTCAGGATTTTTAATTACTACTAAAACATCATCCGCATACAGACATATTTTGTTTTCCACATTCCCTATTGTCACCCCCTCCAACCCAGCCTCCTCTCTAATAACCTGAGCCAGTGGTTCGATAAAAAGATTAAAGAGTAGTGGACTTAAAGGACATCCCTGCCTACATCCTCGTTGTAGAGTTATTTGATTCGAGAGACCTCCATTGATTTTAATTCTTGCTTTTGGAGAGGAATACACATTTTTTATACATTGAATAAATCTATCACAGAACCCAAATCTCTTCATTACTTGAAACAAAAACTCCCACCCTACAGTATCATATGCCTT
>NW_006801435.1:6395-9814 GCF_000485575.1 Poecilia formosa
CTCGGCTGATATTTCTGCCATTAACTTGTCATTTTGGTTTTTTCCTATAGATGGAAGATCCAAAGAGTTAAGAAATTTTTGAATTGTTTGATTATCCATTTTGTCCGGCTGTGTGTACAGAGCTGCATAATACCCTTCAAATAAACTCTGAATTTCTTCAAGTTTACTAGTTATCTTGTTAGTTCTTGGGTTCCAAACTTTATAGATTGTGTTTTCCACCTGTTGTTTCCTGAGCCTCCATGAAAGCACCTTAGAAGCTTTAGGCCCAGCTTCATAATATCTTTGTCTCATATATTTAAGTTTTTTTTTCAATTTCCTCATTTAAAATTTTGTGAATCTCCTGCTTAACTGGCCTCATTTGTTCCAGTAAGGAAGGGCTTTTGTTAATCAAATGCAGCCGCTCCAATCTTTTTAAATTTTCTTGTAAGTCTGTTAGTTTTTTTGCTCTGATCTTCTTTAAATTAGCACATTTTGCAATTATTTTACCCCTAATATAAGCTTTAGCCGCATCCCACAGAATTGTAGGGTTAACTGTTCCATTATCGTTGAATTCTAAATAAGTTTTAAGCTCTTCTGCCATTTCCGTTTTGAATTCCGTGCTATTTAATAAACTTGTGTTAAGCCTCCATAGCGTGTTTTTAGGGCTTCTACTTAAATTAATTTTCATAGTTAAACCAGAGTGATCGGAGACGTCTCTTTGTCCTATTACACAATCTTTCACTCTGTGAAGATCCTTATTGAACATGAAAAAATAATCAATTCTGGTATATACTTTATGTCTAGTTGAGTAAAAAGTAAATTCACGGTCATATTTATGAAGAGATCTCCATATATCTGCAAGTCCCGATTCTTGCATTATTTTCTTGAATTGCTTTTCTACACGCATCCTTCCTCGTTCCCTGTTAGTCGTATCCATTTTTGGGTTTAGGAGTAAATTAAAATCACCTGCACATGTATGTACAAGTGCCGCTTGCTTCTGCAGCCACAAGACTAAATACCTCCTTAAAGAAGTCAATACTACTACCAGGGGGGCATAGATATTACATAGGGTGACCTCTTCCTGTTCCAGCTTCCCCTTTAACAACACATATCTACCTTCTTTATCTTTATGTTCTGCAATAAAATCAAACCTGATACTGTTTGGTATAAGAATGGCTACCCCTCTTTTTTTCCCAGATCTGTGTGAAGCATAATAAGTTTTTCTATATCCCATTTTTTTATTTTCTCATGTTCTTCATTCGACAAATGTGTTTCCTGCAAGAACCCAATGCCAACCTGTTCTCACTTAAGCTGTGAAATCATCTTGCTTCTTTTGATTGGATTTTGTATACCATTCACATTCAAAGTCTGTATACTATAGTACTGCATATCAGTTAAACACAAACATGTTTTTTCCTACCTGCATAACAACACTCCTGACCCTCAGAGCACACAAAAAACAGAAATACATAACAAAACTTAACATAACAATGAACAGGTCTTCCAAACAAGAGGGTCCTTTATCCCTCTTAATGTAGGGGAGACTGCCACTAGTGGGGCCCCTGCTTAGTTGCCTCTACTTGAAGAAAGGAAACTGAAAAGGTTAAATTAAGAGTCACCTGCATCGAATCTTCATCACTCCTGTTATGAAGGGGGAGTCACAGCCTTCACCATACTCATGTGCAGAAACGGTCACCCCTTGAAGCTCCGAATGGTACCAGCCAGCTGACCAAAAACTCTCGCTGTGAAGAACTCAAATGTATCTTCGGTGGAGTTGGAGAGGTTTATTCATCCATAGCTACGTCCTCTCTGCCTGGCCGCTGAAACGCCTTTAGCTTTTCCCGTGCGCTCTCTCGCAGGCCAGGTGCGCTCACCGCGCGTCGCGATCCCACTATATCCATTGGCAGAAGATTGTTGATTGTCTCCGCTGTGATGGCTTTGGGTCTGTTTGCAGACACCGGTCCCACTGCGAATCCACGTCTTTTCAGGTCCAGCGCGGCCTCCTCCGCACTGTTGTAGATCATCATGCCTGAGTCAAAGTGCACACGCATTTTGGCTAGCGGGGTTTGGAACCGGATAGCATTCTCTTTGAGCACTTTCTTAACCGGGGCATACTCTCTCCTCTTCAGCTGTATGGTTTCAGCATAGTCGTGGTCGAAGAATATGCGTTTTTCTTGTATATAGATGGGCTTCTTCCACGCCGCGCGGAGGATTTGCTCTTTAACGTTGTATTTCAGGAAGCGTACCACCGTGGATCGAGGTGGGGCACCAGGTGGAGGCCGCGCACCCAACGCTCTGTGGGCTCCTTCTATCCCCAGATTCTTCTCACTGCCTAAGTCCAAACCGTTACCGAGTTCAGTTTTAAGCATATTTTCCACGTACCTCTGCATTGAGGTGCCTTCCGCATTTTCAGGGATGCCATATACCCGTAAATTGTTTCGGCGTGAGCGTCCCTCCAAATCCGTGATCTTTTCCCGGAGTAATTTCTGGTCATTTAGCAGCTGGCCGATAGCATCCCTCACTCCAATGTCCCACCTCTCTTTCTCTGCCATGCTCTTTTCCATTTCTCCAAGGCGCTCATCCATCTCCTCGGTCTTGTTGATAGCAGCACTAACCTGTTGATTTATTTCGGTTGTCAGTTCGCTCAATAAGACTTTAATTTCCTCCTTTAAGCTCATTCTCACTTGCGCTAACTCCTTCTTCATTTCTGATTTGAGGTCCCGCATGCCCTCCGCCATTACTTCACCCACCACCGTTCTCAGTGAGCTAATTGTAGCAGGCAAGGCCTCATCCGCCATCTTCTCTCCTTCCACGACCGGGTGTGTTCCGCAAGCTTTGCTTTCGTGTCGTATTTCTGAGCTCCGAGGCTGAACTCGAACCCTCCTATTTTTATCCCCACTCATTCTTGTTAAGAAAAAATAAACCTTTAGCGCGTTGATACTTTGAATTAGGGGGGCTTTTATATCTAGCGATGCAGGGCCTCTTTTCTATGCTGCCATGCTAATCGCCATGACACCGGAAGTCCAACATCATAAACTTTGATCCATCAGTGGTTCATGTGACAGTTATTGATGCATCAGAGGGTTTGATCTATACGTAGCAGATCTACAAAACCTGCTGGTTCTGTGGAGGCTGGAGATGAGAAACACAAACAAACTAGAAAGTGTGCATTTCCTATGAAAGTGTAAATGCTGAAAGTAGAGATGTGCAGATCAGGTTTTTTCCTGCCTATACCGATACCGATCACCCATGAGGGCCGATCACCGATACCGATCACCGATACCGATCACCGATCACATAATTATTATTATTTTTATTTTTATCATAAACACTACCGGTTACATTATGTGGAAAAAGGAACCATGAATTCACCTTAATTTAGACAAAAACTTGTTTTTAATAACTTTTTTCCAAGAAGAAAACTTAACAAAACAGGCATT
>NW_006801436.1:0-7088 GCF_000485575.1 Poecilia formosa
AAATACAATCTGGATGTTAACAGCAACAGTAGTCGTCATTGCTGACTCCTTGTCTATTTCCTCTTCAGATTGTGTCAACTCTGTTACAGTAGTTCTGACACCCGGGACCTGTAACAGATCGTGGGGGCTCGTCCGGGATTAGCAAGCCACACATCCATGGGCTACTGCTGATCCAATAATATTGATCACCAGGACCTCTCAGAGCCAGGAGTGACCCAGTGTGCAGTAGAGGCCAGTAGCCAGTGAAAAGGGTGTACCAGCCTACAGAGTGCAGCACTGTGGACTCGAGTGTCCGAGCAGCAAGATGTCTTCTGGTGAGAGAAAACAACTGCTATGGAGCATCAAAAAAAAATTACACCAGCTAACAGGTAGTGAAGCCCACCTCACTGCAACTTCTCTTGGCGAGGTGGAAGGACTGGACTCCAGTCAGCTGACTCAGAATGATGAAGAAAGTTGTGTTGAATATCTGACTACCTACCTGTCATGTCCAACAATCCTGGATCGGGAGGACCAGGGTTTGCCATTATTAAAGAGACTGGAATGTATCATAGAGGGAACCATGATGAATCGTGGACAAACTACAGTGTCTTTTGAAGCTGAAGCAAGTACAAGTGGGCAGGCCATTTCCCGTGTTCAGCCACAAGACGGCCATGGTGACACAGACATACAGAGATTATTGGCCCGCTATGACACTATTCAGGCTCAATTAAACTAAGCCTTGTCCACTTCAGCTTCTCACACCAGTCAATCTCGCAACCAGCAGACAACTTGGGCATCAGTTCCACCAGCTACAGGGGACCCACGTCTCCCGACTTTCCAAAATCATCAACAGCTGTTCTCACCTCAGTACTCTGTTCCTCATGCAGGGAACATCCCAAGTCACACTGGTGAGAGTATGATAGCCATGAAAGATTTGCCACTGCTGTCCCGCAGAGAATTCAAAGTGCATGGGGGAATGATTAGTGACACAACATCAGAAATTAGTTACAATAGCATCTGTAAACAGATAGATGAGGGTCTCAGGGAGAATCACACTCCAAATGAGGTGATTAGAGGAATATTACGCGCTATTAAGCCAGGTAACTTCCGAGATATGTTAACAATAAAAGACGATCTCACAGTTTCTGAGCTTAAAAGTTTCCTGCAGTCTCACTTAGGTGAGAAAAGTAGCACAGAGCTCTTCCAAGATTTAATGTGTGCTAAGCAGTTCGAAAATGAGACGCCTCAGCAGTTTTTGTATAGAATGATTGGACTGAAGCAAAAGATCCTGTTCTCACTCAGACAGCCAGACTCAGTTGTTAAGTACGATATATCTACAATCCAGTGCATCTTTCTCANTGTAGAGAGGATCTTGTAGTGAACACTTGATTGACAACATATAAGTCTCAAGCTCATAAGTGGTAACTTTGAAGGCCATGTCCATGTTGCACACCGTCCTCAGTAAAGTCTGGACTCATTACTCTTGGACAAGACACATGTCACATGTCACATGTCCTTTTGTCACATGTATTAATTCTGACCTTGGTCAATCCCTCATGTGGACACATGCTGTGTTTTTTTTTTCAGATCTCAGTAATACTGTCATGAACGGTGTAGTTGATGGTGAGGAGATGAACGCAGAGACCCAGGTATGATGGTGATAATAAAGGTTTTAATAGTGACAATAATCCACAAGCAACAGTCCAGGACAGGCAGCACGGGAAAGAACTAGAGCACACAGCTAGCTACCGGTAGCACTGTCACGAAGTCTGATGCGGCGCTTAGTTGGCCAGGACTTAGCAGTACAACTGGCCAACTAGACAAACTGAGACAATAGACAAAGACAACGACAAGGACCCGACGAGGAACACAGACAACTGGTGGGTTTAAATACACACGGGGTAATTAAGGGAATGAGACACACCTGGGGAGCAATCAACGGGGAGGACAGGACAGAGACTCACAGGGAAACAGGAAAACATCGAAAACTCAAAACGCACAGAAAACCACGGATCATGACAAATACTTTGTGAGAATACTGGACAGGAAATTTGTTAGGTTCTGTGTTTTGAGTTCGAGTTTCTGTCTGTCTAGTCCTGTTTTCCCCTGAGTCTCTGTGTTGTCTTGATTGATCCCAGCTGTGTGTCGTTCCTGTGATTACCCTCCCAGTGTATTTAGTCCCACCTGTTGTCAGTGTTCCTGGTCGGGTCTCCGTCTTAGTCTGTTAGTTGCTGCTCCCCGTGCTACCAGTGTTTATGTTCCTGTTTCTTTATTATTAAACTTCATTCCTCATCATGACTACCTGGGTTCCCCGGCGTCTCTCTCACCGTTCACAACCACACATCCTGACAAAATTGAATTAGTTCTGTTTTTCACAGAATGTTTAAATGGAAATTGTTTCTTAAAATGTACAAATCGTAATCTATTCTTTAAACCTCTATTATTATTATTATTATTGTTATTGTTATAACAAATGAACAAAAATTATCTTTAACCAAAAATTGTCAAACTGTTTATGTAACTGTGTGACTNGTGGCTAAATAGATACTTACCCGGACAACAGGTTAGACCCTTAAGTGAACTGATGGATGATGATCTTAGTGTGAAAGCAGTCACGGGGGACTCAGTACCTTTTGATGGGTGGGTGGAGGTTGTAGTCAACCTCGAGGGCAACGACAACCCAGACCTATCTATACGTGTACCCTTCCTTGTGAGCCGCTTGAAGATCGAAAGACCCATAGTAGGCTTCAATGTGATCCACGAGTTCATTAAAGACAATGGGGGGAACTACAAACTTATTGAGCTTATCGGTAGAGCCATGGGGATCGACATTTCTGCTTTAAGCACCCTTGTAAGCTTCATCCAGACCCAAGATCGTCCCATACATGAGCCAGCTACTGTAAAAGTAGGCTTCAAAGGGGGAGTAGTCTATCCTAGTCAGGTGGCTTACATTAAGTGTAGAGTCCCAGACGGTATTAGCTCCACAGAGTCACTTGTGTTGTTTGAACCAGTACTAGATGATGCCCACCTTGAACAGCTTAGTGTTGGAGCACGACTTTTACAAATAGAAAAAACATATAGGCCGTATATAAAAGTACCTGTGTCAAACTATTCTAGCCAGAGTGTGACTTTACCCAGCTTGACAGTTTTGGGTTCTATTGAGCCTATTGCAAAAGTAGTTCAGACTGATCAACCCGAAAACTCTTATGAAACAGCACCAGTCTCTACCTGTATTGTGGACTCTGTGTCCAAATCTAGTCAAGTCCAGGAGCAATCCAATATTGCTCACTGGCACCCCCCAGTGGACATTAGTCACCTGACACCAGAACAACAAAAGGAAGTAAGGCAAATGTTATTTGAGGAATCAAATGTTTTTGCCCGAGATGATGGAGACATTGGAAATATTCCGAGTTTGAACATGACTATCAACCTGAAAGATGACATCCCAGTCCAACGCACATACACTGCCATCCCCAAGCCATTATACAAAGAGGTGAAAGAATACATCCAGGACTTATTGGCTAAAGGCTGGATAGTCAAGTCAAAATCACCCTTTGCTGCACCTGTAGTATGTGTAAGGAAACGTGATGGCACACTAAGACTTTGTATTGATTACAGACAGTTGAATCAGAAAACTGTGCCTGACCGCCACCCACTTCCGCGCATCCGAGACCTCCTGGACACGCTGGGCGGCCACAGCTGGTTCAGCATTCTGGACCAAGGTAAAGCTTACCACCAGGGATACATGGCCGAGGGTTCCCGCCATATGACTGCCTTCATCTCACCCTGGGGCCTATACGAGTGGGTAAGAATCCCTTTTGGTCTCAGTAATGCCCCTGCTGCCTTCCAACGCAGTATGGAAGAGATGCTGGGCACCCTACATGATGATTGTTGTATTCCATATCTGGATGACATCCTTTGCTACTCAAAGAGTTTCACTGAACATGTTGAGGCGCTGCGCAGACTCCTCAGAGCTCTCCAACAACATGGGGTCAAGCTTCGCCCAACCAAATGTGAACTGTTCAAAGCAGAGGTCAGATATGTGGGTAGGCTGGTTTCAGAAAATGGAGTCCGAGTCGATCCAAAGGACTATGAAGCTGTCAAGTCTCTTAGTCAGAAGACGCCAACAAATGTGGGTGAGTTAAGAAAACTGCTTGGGTTCTTAAGCTATTATCGGGCCTACATTCAAGATTTTTCCAGGATCGCCAAACCTTTGTACAGCCTCCTACAAGTTAAAGGGAATCCTGAAAACACTCAGACCAAGTCCAGGAAAAGCCAAAGTGCTCAGCTGCCTTCAAAGACTCCTATCAGCTGGACAAGTGAACATGATCACATCCTAAGGCAGCTCATTGACACTCTGGCCAATCCACCTGTGCTTGCCTACCCCAACTTTGAACTGCCTTTTGTTTTACATACTGACGCCTGCGAGAAGGGGCTTGGGGCGGTGTTATATCAGAGGCAGGGGGGGAAATTAAAAATCATAGCATATGGCTCAAGAACTCTGACCCCAGCTGAAAAAAACTATTGTTTACATTCCGGTAAGTTAGAGTTCTTAGCTCTTAAATGGGCCATTTGTGAAAAATTCAGGGATTATTTATTTTATGCCCCAGAGTTCACTGTGTACACAGACAACCCCCTGACGTATGTAATGAGCACTGCAAAGTTGAATGCAACAGGACATAGGTGGGTAGGAGAGCTTGCAGATTTCAGGTTTAACATCAAGTACCGGCCTGGTAAAGTTAATGTGGATGCTGACACTTTGTCACGTCTTCCGCTGGACATTGATAGTTATGTTGAGTTGTGTACAGAGGAGCTTGGCCGAGACATTGTTTGTGCAACATGGGAAGGGAGCGAGGCAGCAAAGGAAAGTGATGTTGCTTATGTAGCTGCTTTAAATCTGGCTCAAGACACTAGGTCAGACACACCAGCCTTACCTAGCATTAGCCACGAGGAGCTAGTGAGAGCACAAAGACAGGACACAACAATAAAAGAACTTCTCCGGTTTGACTCTTACTTGAGTGATTTCTTTTTATTTACATTTTAGTTCTGTTAAAATCACAACTGAAAACTGATTATGAGTGATGGTGTCCCGTCTGTTCTACATCTTTGTGTAATGGAATGGAATGCATTAAACTTATTCATCTATGAGAGGATACATGTCAGTGTTCTGATACTCACTATCAGAACATTGACTGAATCCTGGAACATTGCTTTCAACGAAAACCTGAGGAAATATGGATGTTTTCTGTTAGGTGGGAATTCACCAAGAGAAACAAATGTGTAAAGCAATCCTTTGTATTCCTACAATTGTTTCTCACACATCTTAAATGATAGTCACTTGATTTACCCTGAGTGTAAGAACCCTAGACTTAAAGTTAACTGTTAACATAATTCAAATAATCATGTGTGGTGTAAATCAGAGCTTTGTACTTACATCATCCCCAGGCCATGGCTGGAAATCATACTCTGTATTTGAACTCAAATCCTGTCTCATCACCCAAACTGGTTCCTTTGGTTCGTCTGGTGTATAAGGGGATCTTATAGTTCTTGTCTTCACCTCTTCAATAGCCTCCCTAATGTCCTTAATGACCAAAGAGATAGCATCTGCCTTCTCCTGGCTATTCTTCATTGATAAAGTCTCAGCCACAGAACAATTCAGAACCTGGTGTGTGACTGAGTCCTCCCGGTTTGCGGCTTCGCAGTTTTTGTTTGAACTGATTTGAGTTGTAGGTTCAGAATGATCTTTTAGGGACAGTTTTTTAGCTTTTCCTTTGCTTCCAAGATTTGGAGGGCCTAGACTTTGGTTGACCTCAGTTACAGATTGTTCATTGTCCTCATCCAGTTCACAGCTATCAGTGCTTTGGTACTGGGCAAACTCTGCATTCTTTTCTGGGCTGTCTGACTCACCATCTGAGCGCTGGGTATAGTGACGCAATCTTGAGCCAACAGCCTCTTTCAGATGGTGATGCCTATCTCTCTCTTTACTTTGCAATTGCTGAATGCTGATTTTTCTCTGATTTAGAGACTGTTTTTCAATTGAAAAAGATGGAAAAAGTGAACCTGGAACATCACAGATTTCTTCATAAACTTGGTCAGAGAATGAATAGATCTCATACAAATCAGTATATACATTTTCTGAGTTTTCACAGGCTGCACAAATAGCTTGGCCTGCAGAGTAGCTAACTGGTTTGGAATAGACATTGCTGGTGTAGTCAGAATTCAGCATCTCATCTGTTTCATTTGGTCTTTCAGGATCTTGACTGTCTTGCATGGGATTGCATGTCAGAGGCAGAAATTGAGAGGGGGTGTCATTAGGTGGATAAGGACGTTGCGGTTCAGCCATAGCACTTTCTCTGTGTCCTTTCTTTCTATATTGTCCTTGGGGGACATTGGTCCTCACCTGGTCTTTTAACAGTGATTGTTCCTCATTTACTGGCATTAACCCCCGACCACTATTTGTCTGCTGTGTATAGGGAGATCTCTCTGCCTCTCCCTGCTTCCACAATGTTTGCCTCTCCCACTTATCTTTCATCTGGGCTTTACTCTCTCCTTGCCTACAATAAGATTTCCCTGCTGATTTGGTGACACGATAAGTCATCTGTGATTGAGGAGTTTGGAGGTCCATGTCTACCTTCTGTGGTCTGCACTGATCAGGAACCCTAAGTCTTCCACCATTACTTTCTGCAGTTGAGGTTTCATAGCATCTAATGCATTTCTCTTGGTTGCCCAGGTTACAGTATTGGCCATTTTGGCACATGTTCTGATGACAAAATCCGGTGTCCATGTCTTCCATTGTTCCCTCGTCAAGTTTTGATTTCTGGTGGGTTTTTGGTATCTGGTGGACTTAATGGTGTGGAAAAAAACTCTCACCACACAACCCAAAGACATCTGGAAAAAAAACTGAAAAGAGAAAAGAGAACACATTTTCAGATACAACATAATAATCAAGACTTTGATTTTATAGGACACCCAAGTTAGTCTTTCATCCACTGCATGCTCTGCTGCACCTCTTACAACAGTTATATACCTGTGAATTCTGAAATAATCAACAAACATCCCGACCAGCATAACAAATGACTCTGACTAACTTGTGCAGAATAGAGAAACAT
>NW_006801436.1:7824-9328 GCF_000485575.1 Poecilia formosa
TCAAGCCAAGTTTTCACACCTGTGGAGCAAGGGAGGGACTCTCAACTGGACACTGTAGATGAAAATGTTCCAGCGGAGCATCCACATCCAGTTGAAAATGATCTGGTCCAAAACTGTGAAACAGACATTGCACAAGGAGAACAAGAACTGGAAAGAGACACTGAACGGGTTGAACTAGAAAACAAGGAAGAGGAACAAGTACCAACTCAGGAGGGATTTCTCAGGAGATCTACAAGAGCAAGGAGAACACCTCAGAGACTCACCTACAACACTATGGGCCAGCCTTCCTGCATACCACAAGGGGTTATGGGTCATGTTGGACTGTGTGGGTTACAAGCTTCACCATTGTGGGTAATGCAACCTGTACAAGGACATTTCTATGCTCCTCATCAGACTGTACCTTATGCAACGACAGTGCTTTTTGCAATGCCTTATAATTTTGTATACTGAGATGTGTACACTGAAGGTTAAGGTTCTTTGGGTGAGGTTCCTGTGATAATAACCAAGTTGTTTATATTTTGTGAATTGTTATCACTGACTTTGATGTGTCGGGAGCCACCTTTTTAAGTTGGGGAGCGTGTGGTGCACCTACAAATGGCACCACAGTATTTTGTTGTTTTTTTTATTATTTGCAGTTCGCTATGTTCATCTGTCTTTATTTATAGTGCTTTTCTGGGAAGGGGACAGGAGCGGTAATGGCGACGCGGAACCTTTGTTTGGGGGGGTGTTGCTTCCAGGTTGGTTTTGGGATGGACTTCCGGTTTGTCTCAAATACAATCTGGATGTTAACAGCAACAGTAGTCGTCATTGCTGACTCCTTGTCTATTTCCTCTTCAGGTCAGTATGTGGTTGGGGAAAAGCACCAAGGCTATCGTGTGGGATATTTAGCATCTCGGTTAACCAGAATAAGTAGTGTAGTTAGGTTTTGTGGACCGTTTGGCTGATTTTCTGAGGCGGGATTTGGCGTTGGCTCGCTCTGAGGGCCGTTGGATCTTAACGTCTCCATGGAGGACCCTTATGTCCCAACATCTCCATGTTAAATACGTGTTATTTTGATCTGTTCTTTTTATTGTTGGCTGTTAAAGCAAATTAAGTACCCTTTTCCCAAAATATGGGTTGTATTGTGGGCCAAATTCAAGTAATGCATGAAGAGGTTCAAAGTGGGTTAAAAGTTTACTTTTTAAAAGTGCAAAGAATAATATTCATTGTTTGATCTTAGAGTTACCATAGTTATAAACAGAGGTTTAGCCCTTTCTTTTAGTCATTTCCTTGTATTTGAACTCAGATGGTTTACTAATACAAGTCAGTGAATAAAAATACAATCTGGATGTTAACAGCAACAGTAGTCGTCATTGCTGACTCCTTGTCTATTTCCTCTTCAGATTGTGTCAACTCTGTTACAGTAGTTCTGACACCCGGGACCTGTAACATTGAACATCTATAACTTTACATGAAATGTATAAACCTACTGCACTTTAACATCATCTTACATTTGAAGATAAAA
>NW_006801437.1:0-1430 GCF_000485575.1 Poecilia formosa
CATTTGTCTAAAGCTTTCAGAGAGGCCATCTGTTTGTGGATGTTAGGGTGTTGTTCTCAGTCCTAATTCCCAGCACCTGATACACTTCTTTAGGCAGTTTGAAATGAAAATGGTGATCTGGTTAGTTAGTGTTTCCTGAGGAAAACCAAAATTCCTCTAAACAGAACGCACCATTCTTTGCTCTGGCAAATTTCTGGGGGAAAATGTATGGATATTTAGTTGCGTAATCCACAACCACCAGCATGAACCGGTTACGTGGTTTCCACCTTTCCACTGGTCCCACTGTGTCCATACCCAAGCATTGAAATGGTGTACTCAGGACTGGAAGAGGTTGGAGAGAAGCTTTGTTGGGGAGTCTGGTTGGTGAAATTTGGCGTTCTTTTCAGCTCCTGTAAAACTGCAAAACATCTTCATGAAAGTCAGGCAAAAAACAAAAAAAAAAACAGGGGGGCTTTATGCGGGCTAAGGTTTTATGCTTAAGAATATAAAAATGGTGCAAGTTTCATGTGAAATATGTGAAACTTGCACATAATTCACATGTGCAAGTGAATTATGTGCAAGTGGGAGAGTTTGCACATAATGCAACCTCTCCCACTTCATACACACAGTCAAACAAAATCCAGGTACTCAATAACAATTTGCTGTAAAAATGCATAGTACCATTACAGTGCTGTGGCCTTGTTATTCAGAATGCTGGGATGTTGACTTGAGCAGCAGTTTAAGCTGTCTGTTAGCCTTTTTTGTAATATATTGCTGTTACTGTTTTATCTGAAAGTGAGTAAGCTTAAACAAATTTTTATATGATCTTTACAGAAATATAAAGTCAAGCAGGAGAATCATCTCAGGAGAATATTTTTTAAGCTTTTGAATATATTTCAAGAGAGGCTGATACTTACTATTGCTATCTAATAAAGTGGTGTTTTGAGAAGTTGTGATTTTCCCCCCAGGTCCTTTTTGTTAACAGATATTTTTTCTATTTAAACATGATTTTAACTTGACAAACTAAACCTAATTAGGACTAACTTAACCACATCAAGTTATTTTTACTCAATAATCCCATATTTGTTTTATGTGTATCCAGTTATTTCACTGAACTTGACTATATTACATAAGTTTAACGTAACCTCCATACATAAAAAGAAAGTAACCACATTAAGTTCAAGTAACTGTTGTTCAATATATTTAAATCTATTGAGTAAATCACATGCAAAGTTGTTAATTAACATTAACTTTAAAAAGTTGTGTTAAACATAACATTTTTAAATCCAGTATATCTTTTTTTTACTGTACAGCTGTGTTTCCTAACACAGGTAGTTAATAGGAGGATGAGGAAGTAGTTGGATTGAAGACTTGATTGTACTCTGTGAAGCAACGCCTCATTTGCTGAAAGCAAACATAGCAGAATATTTGTCTGCACTTCATGAAATTTG
>NW_006801437.1:2480-3762 GCF_000485575.1 Poecilia formosa
AAAAATATATATATATAAATAAATAAATAAAACATTCGAAAAAGGACATCAAATACAAATCAATACAAAATGGGAAGAGCACAGCAGTGTATTTCATTGTTGACCAGCAGTTGCTACAAACACTAACAATCAGGTGCGAGTCCTCCTCGTCCTGCATTTAAAAGAGAAATTGCTCCAGGAACAAAAGAGTGCTTGTATCTGTTACTTTATCTGAGCCAGAAGGCAGAAACTGGAACTCAGCATGTAAAAGGTGAGAGTTGTCTGCAAGAATGGCCTTAGTTTTCCTTATGATGTGTTTATTGAACAGTCAGCATTGTTAACTCCTAAGATCGTATTCTGCTAAGGGCATAGTACTAAGATTTTATAACCAGTATATCTGGTTATAAAACCAAAGAAGAGAAAAAAATCAACACAGATTCAATATATAATCTATAAAATAGGATCATCATTGACTTATCAGCCCGAAACTTTGTGACCAAAACTGACATAATTAAAAATGAAAGCAGAAATGCACATATTTTATTTTTCCTGTTCCTGGCACGAGATTTCATAAAGAAATGTATTGATGTGTTTTTCCATTTCCTTATACAAGCGTTTGTTGTTTTGTTGCCTCTTCTCCTTTTTAATGTCCTTGTATATGTGTTGTCACTAGAGGTGTGCCGATCGGTCGGTCACCGATCATAATCGGGCCGATTTTCGTGAAAAAGTGCATGATCGGTGATCGGCAATCATTGGCTCTTGTTGCCGATACCGATCATCTCATTTCCAACCTGCCTGTGCAGCTGGTCTCCTCTTTCCTTCACTCTGTGCAAACGCGTAGCAACAAATCCTAAGCGATGTGTAACTATAACGCACTGAGTGAATGGGGAAGTTCGCGTGTTGCGGTGGAAAATTGAAGCACGTCAAAATGCATCAAGACAACGAAGCTAATACGACATAAAAACAGTGCCATAATTGACAGAGTTTGGCTACATCGAGGCTCACTGCAGTACAAAAGACATATGGAGCGATCAGATAGCAGGTAAAGCAGCGCACAGCTACAAACACTCACCCGGATTAGCATGACGGTCAGAAAGCTAAACAAATAACCCGCAAAATTATTTAAGTCTTCGAGCTGCGATGTCAGACGCTGGTTCTACTTTTGTCCTGCTCTCGCTGTTGAACCGCTGCTACGCTACAGACTCACACCGAACCTCTGCTTAAAGCTGCAACATCTAACTTAAAAAAATAAATTTTACATACGTATTAAAACTTTCGCTGTCCTAACATGAGACAGATAATC
>NW_006801437.1:4637-4838 GCF_000485575.1 Poecilia formosa
ATTTAATTAGCTCTACATTCTTAAGAGAATGAAAAATTTATAATAAATAATAAGGACTTTGCATTATTCTGATTTAGTAATGTAATTATATTAGTTGTGTTACCACCCCCACGCCACTAGAGGCAGTAGCAACCCCAAATAGATGCGACTAAGGAGCAGATTTAGAAGTACACTGAAAGCTACAGAATTTGGTAAAAACTG
>NW_006801437.1:4848-9157 GCF_000485575.1 Poecilia formosa
CGTGATCCTCTGCAGAAAGTGATGACAAAGCGGGGCGACATGATGACTTTACACAAGTGTCTCTTTACCTCCGCGGCAGAGGCTCCGCCAAACCCCTGAGACCGACTCATTGAACCCCTGTGGTTCGATCAAACCCAGGTTAAGAACCACTGGTCTAAACATTACAGCACTGACAGATATATATTTTCCCAACTGTGGCTAAAGCTGCTGCTAGCTGGTTTACTCTCCAATTGGAGGGTGTTTATTGTATACACAGTTAGAGAATGGTGGATTGACAATGAGTAATAACGGCAATCTAACACTTAAATACTGTTTTATTAAAGTTGACACAGAAAGTCAATCTCTAAATGTTACAGCACTGACAGAGCAGTGTATATTTTTCTTAACTGTATATTTTTCTAAAGCTGCTGCTAGCTGGTTTACTCTCCGATCGGAGGTTGGTTCCTTTAAATACAGTTGGAGAATGGTAAATTGACAGTGAGTAATAACGGCTATCTAACACGTAAATGCTGTTATTAACCTTGCCTTTTATTATATCCTTAAGATTACGAGTATCTGTGATTTTTTTCTGTCAGGTTTCCCGAGGCAAAATCACACCGGAAGTAAAGATACACCTCTTCGAGTTATGTCTGACGTCACTGTGAAAAGGGTCTATTGCCTCTTGCGCAGTGAGATAAGGCAGCTAACTGGAGCTCAACGTAGCGAACGTTCCAGATTACAGAACAGTTTTTGGTGAATTAAAAAAACGTTTTGGGTGAATAAAGTGGAGTGGACTTGCTACTTGTCAGATGACGGAAAACGTTGAAGTATTGTTTCTGCTTCAGCACGGAGTAGCGGTTTAAGCAGAGAGGTAATGAAATACAACAGACACTGACAGGCCTCTGCGTCTGCCTTTCTCTGAAGAACTACTGAGCGGGAGGAGACAACCAAGTGAGGAAAAACTGTTCTTATCTATCGATTCAGTATTTTTATCATACAGATATTAGGCTGTTGTTGTTGTGCTATTAGCTAGCTGCTAGCTAACGACTTCGCTAGCAACGCAATATAACTGAAAAGCTTCTTCCCTGTGTCGTTATTGATATCAGTCATTCTTCAGTATCGCTTAAAAGGGGCACATCGCCCATCCAAAACCTGTCATCTCCATAATGGATATATGTCCAACCTTCTAATTTCCTTTGCTGCATAATGTACATTGCATTTATTCTAGTGTTAGGTAAATGTATCTTGAAGGAGAATAGCACTTAAATAAAAGTCCAACAAGGATATTCATTTAGAATTAAAAATAACTCACTCTGAATTACCATTACAGATATAATGTATGTAATAAAAGTGTGTCATTAATGAAAGGGAAAAAAACTCAACCCAGACTTTAAGTACGTTAAGTTTAGGGTCTGGTTCACAGAGTATGCAGTTAATTTTTTTCCCCCAATTCAATGAAAAAAAAAAAAAAAACCTAACCTCAGTTAAGTAAAATAAAATTGTAATCAAAGAAGAAGAAAAAAATCGGAGCGAAGGACACAAGCGCGGATGTTTTGAAATATATCTATCTAGAGGAGAGATGGAGAAGTTTGACAGTGAAAAGAAAAAACGGCAGCAGAGATCAGTGGCCAAGATAAGACATTCTTATTTTCAAATACAATAATACACCCATAATACTACGAGAACCCAGTCGTATCAGCAGAGTAATTTAAATATTGGCAGAGTAAAGACGCAATATTGCCGGTAGAAAGTTGATAAATTAAAACGCTTTAATAGAGTGCTATGCAACGTGACCCGCTCAGCAAGTCTGGTTCTTTTTGTTAAATAAAAAGTTGTGTTGGCAATCGTTTCAAAGACCTGGGGCTGAAAATTTGCTTCTGATGTGCTAAAACATTTAGTACTTAGTCATTTGTTAAACCAGTACCAAATATAACTTAACAAGATCCTCAGTATTCTGCAATTTAGCGCACCATGGTGAAAAGTTATCATAAAATTTGTCTTTATTTTCGTCCAACTTTACTTGTATTTAAAACCCAAATCAAACACTCAGAGCCAGGTGTCCATCGTAAGCAAGTAACTGTAGCTTGCAGAAAAGTGACAGAAGGCACAGATATGGGAAGTGCGGAAGCCCCTACTGTATCAAATCGATGTGGGAATAACAGAGAATTGGCCACGTTAAGGTATTAACAACAAACAGCTTCCAGTCCAGGGGGGTAACGGCTGACTCTGTGGGCGGGCAACGTCCGCCTATGCCTGCCCATGCGGTCGGGCCTGTTACCACCCCCACATCGCTAGAGGCAGTATGCAAATAAGGAGCAAATTTAAAAGTACACAGAAAGCCATAGACATAAAGAGTAGAGACCAGCCTCATGAACTGCTCTTGCCTATTGTTGCTGACATGACATAGGGCCACCATCTTAGAGCGGTCGCCCACTCCACTCAGTGCTATTTGGCAGGCACAGTAAAGTATCAGCATTGAATTAATCATAACTTGGTAGATACAACATAGATTTTCACACTTATTTTTCCTGGAAACCTTTATTGGAACATTTATTTTTTAAGAATTTTTAAATTGGATTGATACTTGGTTGAGCATGTACAGTCCCCTCCAAAAGTATTGGAACAGAAAGTCAAAATCCTTTGTTTTTGTTGTACACTGAAGACATTTGGATTTAACATCAAAAGATAAGCATGAGACAAGAGTTCAGAATATCAGCTTTTTTTCCTGGTTCTTACATGTAAATGTGTCAAACAACTCCAGACATGCCACCCTTTGACTGAACACACCCATTTTTTCAACTGAGCAAAAACTGCAGGTGTTTCTTGTTGACCAGGTGTTGCCGTTAATGTTGATTGTTCAAACATAAAGTAGCTCTGCTTGATGACCTGTAGAGTAAATATTTCTTAAGAGAACAAGCCAACATGAAGTTCAAAGAGCTCTATAGGAGAAAAGCAAGCCATTTTGAAACTCAGAAGAAGAAAACTCACTGGAAAAACATTGGGCGTAGCAACCACAACACTATGTTGTGAGTTCTGAGTAGGAAAAAAACTACTGATCTACTGAACCACAGACGATGAATAGGTCGGTCAAGGAAAACAACAGTAGAAATATAAAGAGGGCTGTGAAGAAAAATTTCAAAACATTAGTAAGTGACATCAGGTATCACCAGGGGTGATAGTAAGGGGGTACGGAGGGGTACTGCGTACCCCCAAAAGATTTAGCTGGGGTATGCAGTACCCTCAAGAAAATGGAGCGGCTGTCTGCTGTAAAGAATCAGTGGGTGCATGCAGCCCTGAGTGTGTACGCTGATTAGACATGACTGGCTGGTTATTCTAACAATGACCAGTCTAAAACTGGTTTTTAACCTTTTTTGAGGGACCAAACCCACCAGTTTCATATGCGCATTCACTGAACCCTCCTAATAAGTAAAATATCACCTACGCTGCTGGAAACTGTTGAGCGGAGGGGGGTACGTGCTCCTCCGCAGCACTGATTGGCTAAGCAATATAACGTGATCCTCTGCAGCAAGTGATGGCAAAGTGGGGCGTCATCACGACTTTACACAGTGTGTCTTTACCTCCGCGGCAGAGGCTCCACCGAACCCCTGAGACCGACTCACTGAACCCCAGGGGTTCGATCGAACCCAGGTTAAGAACCAATGGTCTAAAACATGACTTAATAAGTTAATAAATAGCTTTTTTCTCACTTCATATTGTTACTGAACTGTTCGTGATATGCTAGACCCTCAATTCTCCACCTTTTGCCCCCCTCAGAGTTCGAAGCTTTCGTCAACTGCCAGCCTTTAAAGGTACTCCACTACAACATTGTTTGTTACAAAATATCCTAAGTAAAAGCAAAGAGAGATGAACTAATTGTATTTCATGTAATTAGATTAAATTTCAACAACACATCACAGCTTGAGAACAACGCTATGACCAGAGATTTCATTTAATTTAACATGAGAGTGCTTGCACGTTTATCTCCAAAACACAGTGGTTGCCAAGGGGATTGGTGCGTTCGATTAAATAGACTGGGTCATTTTGCACTAATACTAAAAACCTCCACTTGCTTTGGGACAGGACGAACAATAAATCATTTACCATCTAACAGCAATCTGAGAGTCAGGGTGAGGAGACGCCATGTTACGAAGATGAAGTGTAAGCCGCTTCAGAACAAACAGGTCATGATGCTAGGACTACTCATTATCCTTCTGCCTGGACACAGGAACAATATAACCAGTTTAAAATCAGAAATGAATGGTTATATGCTAGAAATGGAAAAATGGGATGCACTCCCTGCAAAGACGTTCTATATATATATATATATATA